>NC_056735.1:1764177796-1764187796 GCF_019279795.1 Protopterus annectens | reverse complement strand
AGTTTTGACATCCACAATATATTTTGTACACTCATTGTCACTACAAACAAAATTGAATCCTATACAAAATCCCATAAGAGATTTAATAAATACAGCTATATTTAAAGGTACACCTAAAAGAGGAGATGTAACATTATTTATCTTGTTATTTGTTATTTCGATCATAAGATTCTTGAGTTTTAAAAATGCCAAATGACATCTTTAAAAGGAATTTCTTTAAACATTAATGGATTGAATAATCCATGTAAAAGGGCAAGCCTAATAAGATACATTAATCTACACAAGGCCAATCTAGTCTTCCTGCAAGAAACCCATCTCTTGAAAAAGATATTGATAAACTAGCCACTAATAAGTATACAGTATTGGTTAGTTCAGAGCACACTCAGAAAAAAGAGGAGTGGCTATTTTATGGAATAAAAGTATGCCCATTCCTAAAACCATTAAGTCTTATCAGGATGACAAAGGAATGTTTTGTATGGTTACAATACAAATTAATGGGAAGACTTACACTTTAATTAATGTATATTGGATACCTGGAATTGGTATTAATACAGTGAAACATCATATTGATAAGATCATATCATTCTCTGTAGCGGATATTATTTTAGCTGGTGATTTTAATTGTATACTACATGAAAGTGATGCTACCACTATAAAGAAAAGAAGAATTACATCTAATGCAAAACATTTAAATGATTTTGCTAATTCTTATCATTTGAATGATATTAATAATCAGATAGAGTCAAAATCATTACCATACACCTTTTTTCTAACAGATACAAAACTTATTCAAAAATAGATAGGGTCTTTATTTCTAACCAGATGGTAACAGATTTAATTAATTCCAAAATCATTTCATGTCCTATATCTGATCATAACTCAATTGTTTTTGAATTCATGATAAAAATACTCATAATGTTCAGATCAAAAGGATACCAGCATACTTAACTCAGCTAAAAGACTATAAAGAATATATACTTTCAGAAGTACAACATTTTCTAGACATAAATAATACTCCTGAAGTCTCCATTGTCTATGTTTGGGATGCCTTAAAATCATATCTATTTGGACAAAGTATCAGATGGTATAATAACAAAAGGAAATCTTGGGATAAGGAATTGTTAGATATTCAAAGTAAACTAGACTCTTATAAACATAATAATAAAGAAAATATTATGGACAAGAAAGTTATTGAGGAAATAAACAAACTAAATGAGAAATACAAAGAAATTTTAACTCATAAAGTTAAAATAACTTTAGAGAAATACAAGTTTTTGTCTTATTCAATAAGCCCCAAATACTTACATAGACTTAAAAATAAAACAAAAAGATTGAATAAACAAAACCATATCAAAGAAATCTTTTCTCTAAGGAAAAAGAAGAATGTTTCTAGTATACCAGAAATACTGGATGAATTTAGAAATCACTTTCACAAGATTAACCATAACAACATTAACATGGAACCTAAAGATAAAATAAAGGAGTTTATAACCACAAACATGAATAAAAGCTTAATAAACAACAGATTAAACTATTGGACAAGAGTATTTCATATACAGAAGTTATTACACAAATAAATAAGCTTAAATCAAACAAAGCACCGGGTAATGATGGTATTATACCAGAGATATATAAAATCCTTTCTAAAACTACATATTCATTAATACATAAGGTTTTTATTCTGGCCCAAACTGAGTTAATAACCCCCATCTTGGCAATATACATTTATTTCACCAATTTTAAAACCTAATAAAGATCCAACTAGATGTTCTTCATATCGACCCATCTCATTACTTAATGTTGATTATAAAATGTTTATGAGTATTTTTGCTGATAGATTGAAGACAATTATCCCGGCATTATAGACATAGATCAGACGGGCTTCATTGTAAATAGAAATACTTTTGATAATATAAGAAGAACTTTAACATTAATTGATTTTGCAAATAGGAAAAAGAAAGATTTAACACTTATTAGTCTTGATATATGTTCAGCATTTGATTCAGTAAGTTGGGACTATCTGTTTACCTTACTGAAATGCACAAATTTCTCTGATGCATTTGTAAATTTAATTGAGCATTTATACAAAGGAACGCTGGCTTATATTAAGGTAGGAACATATGTTTCACAAAAATACCCATTCTTAAAGGTACAAAGCAAGGATGTCCACTTTCTCCACTATTATTCACTTTAGTAATGGAGCCTTGGGCTAATTTGATTAGAAACAGTACTGACATAGAGGGTTTTGAAATAGAAGAAAATACAACATCAAAATTCAACTTTTGCAGATGATGTTCTAATTACATCAGCAGGATCTAATTCTTCTATGCAGTCTTTATTTGATAAAATGATGAATTTTAAAAGTATTTCTGGTTTAATATTCAATGAAGAAAAACTAAAATACTACCTATATATACACGAAAAAATACTCTCATTAGTGATTTTACTAAATATGTACCCAACTCAGGTCAGATAACTTATTTAGGTATAATACTATCTAAAGATATTAAATCTATTATATATAATAACTATAATACCTGTTTTCTTAATATACAAAATCTTTTAATACCTGGAATAATATGTTTTTTACTATGGAGGAGAGACTTACAATTATTAAAATGATAATATTCCCCAAGATTTTATACTTAATACAATCAATAATACTTTCACCCACAAAAATAACTATCAAGAAACTGAATACACTAATGTTAAATTTCTTATGGGCACCTAATAGACCTAGGATTGCATTAAGGAAACATACTAATAGCTGGTCTCAAGGGGGTATTTCTTTTCCAGACTTTAATTTATATATTATCTCTTCTATTATAAAAGTTATTACTTTATTAATTGATCGGTCATATGTCGCAAAATGGAAAGATTATTGGGAGCTAATTAGTATGCACTTCATGAAAATCTCCTTAACACATAAAAATATGATTATAAATAACTCCATGTTGTGGTTGCTAAAGGAATTTTGTACTTCACCTATTACACCTAAACATATGGTCTGTTACCCATTAAATATTATTATTAGTTATCGTAACTTTATATTCATGCACCCTAAGTATAGGGAATGGAATTTTATTGTATTCCCTATAATTTATACTCAGGGTATGCTTATGTCATCTACTTCTGAAGGAGCTCATTTAGCTATAGATAATAATCTAAAGTACTGGTATCAGCTGATATCTGATAATAAAGTTAAAAATCTAGATTTCTTAAAACAAGAATTTGATCTAAGAGAAACTTGCTGGTTAGAGGTTCAGATCTTTAGACAACATCTCATTGATAGAATAGATCTAATGTCTATAACAGTTAAAGAATCTATTCCAAAACTGATTGATTACTTGATAATAAATTCACAGCATAAAGTTTCTGATAAAGGTAAACTTTCATATATACATAAAATTATCAGACAAGAAACTTTTTACAATGTAGATTCATACTGGAATTATTTCACCTCTATTAATGGGGACCCACCAACTCAACAAGATAAACAATATATATTGGAATCTGCTTATAGAACTACATCTTCCATTGTCTGGAGACTTTATACATGGAAATTTTTACATAGATCTTTTATACACCTTTGATGATGAATAAAATTAATAATAAAGATAATCTATGTAAGAGATGTAATGTAGAAATTAATGCTGACTGGGCTCATATGTTTTATGACTGTATGAAGTTGAAAGAATACTGGAAGTCAATTAATGAATTTTTGCAGGCTCTTTTACAGATAATTTCATTATTTCTAAGTCTCTTATATTATTCAACACACCTGTACCTCAATGTGTTAAAAGATTAAGCTTCCCTTATTATGGTCTATCCTAGCAGTGGCTAGGAAAATAATAACTAGAAATTGGATTTCAGATACACCTCCTTCGTTCAATGAATTTAAAAATGTTATGAATATAATGTGTCATATGGAAATAAGCACAATTAGAATGAGAACAACTAGAAAAACATCACATTTTATTGTATGGGATAATTTACAAAATTTGTTAAAAAAATTCTAATTTCAATAGCACAGTATTTTAGTTTAATTAATTGATCTGATTGTAGTGGATGTCTTTGTAAATACTTTAGTTGTTTTGTTGAATATTATAATAATACCTATTTTTAATTATTTGTATAAAATTGTTATGATATTTCTCTTATATGTTAAAACAATAAACTTGTTTTGAAAAAAAAAAGAATACACACTATGTGCTTAGCTCCAACGTCTGCACACCTAAGGATGAAGGAGGTACATGTTTACCCTTATCCCGATTAAATTTAAATGATCAAAGTACTGAAAGGTCAACTTGCAAAGCATCACTCACAGTACTTAGAATATTTAAAACACTGAAACTTAACAAATTGAAAGAGGCAGGCATAGTCCTCATCTGATCTATTAACCCTACCAATAATTCTGTCCATACATCATTGGAATAGTGGTAGTGTTATGGGAAAGGTTTTTCTAAGGTTGGGTGTATGGTTGGGGCTAGCGGCAGAGGTTGGGGTAGATTTAGCAGTTATTAGTAAGGTGGGGTATGCCTGCTTCACATTACTAATGCCTACTAACCCTAATCCTAACAATGTCCCTGCTCCTAACTTAAAACCTAAAATCACCCTTAAAAAATATTCCCATAACACTACCACTACACACAACATCTTGGACACAGCACACATACAAAACCCACACACACACACACACACACACACACACACACACACACACACACACACACACACACACACACACACACACCACAAACTAACATGTACACATCAAAACTGTTATTTAACTTAACCCCTATCCTAACCTTAAAAGTCACACACCTCCATGAAAACTCTCATACATTATCTCACCATGCAAACTCCCACCTTGCTAATCTCCAAACACTCACTTACCTACCATACCTGTGCATTCGATATTATGCATGTTTGACATTCGGTGAGCATATAACAAATAGTCAACAATCTGAATGTTTGATCTTTTAAATGGAAGGCCCTTATCTTGTTGACTGAATGAGCTATGCTTCCTCAGTGGTAGAATGTCTGAAGTCCTAGAAATATTCACAAATGTCTAGAAACCCAGCCTAAGCTCTTTAGAAAAGAAGATCTTCTGGTGGGGTTGTCCTAGATCAAAACAAACAAAAAAAAAAAACTGCAGAGTGTTCCTGCTCTAGGACAGGGTAGAGTACACGGTGGGCTTCTTTTTACTGATTTCAAGTGAATGCCTCCTAATAGCATGAAAATATGAGAAAGCCCTAAGCTACAAACCATCCTTTATCCTAATAATTCCATATGCCAGACTCTCCATGAAAAAGATAGCAGTGGTACCTCAAGAGTTTTTGCAACCAAAACAAACACTCCATGGAGCATACTCTTCTCTTGAACCCTTCAAAAGTCAGAGTTATTGTGTTTGTACACCAATTTTCATTATACCAGTGTACCCTCCCTCCCATTTAAATAAAAACACAGTGGCAGATGCCTCAGACTATGCTTGTAGAACTCAGTATCAACATCTCAGAGGTCAAGGCTGTTGGTCTACAAAGCAAAGCTCAGATGCATTAGCTTGAAAGAAATAATAGCTATGCAATGTACTCCATTTGTTTTCTGATCAGTTAAATATATGAACACTACAGTTAATGACAGACAACACTGCAGTAACAGTGTACTCCTACACCCATGCAGGCTAATGATAATGATCTGGGAAGTAACAAAGCTAAATTTGAATGTTAAGGCAATATATATATATTTATATCCAAGCATCAGAATTATCCTGGCAGTCCCCATGTGTTATGAGATCTCTAACCCCCATAAGTGAAGGCTGGACAGAGGAATATTCTTGAATATAACAAAGTATCTGGACTGGCCAAAGAACCATCTTCGGATGGATAAGTAAGTTAGTAGCTCTCCAACTTTTGCACCAGGATACCTTAACATTAGATGTTAGCAAATGCCTTCTTAATCGTAGGGAACCAAGTTCTCCTTTATGTGTTCACATCAGTACTTGTTATTTCAAAGGATTTTCTGAAAGCAAGTAAAGAAAGAAAGACCACAAGTGAACTTTATAGCTTCCATCTGACCCTGAGAGGTTTGGCTCCCTTAGTTGGCAGAAATGGCAGAAGAAAACACAATGATTTATCCACAACAAAAGGAACTTCTGAGTCAAAGTGAGGGAAAACAGTTGCATCTGCACAATAATGGGAAAGATTTCAGACATCTCTTGCAGCCTGTTATTTTCAGAAGTTGTTTCATCTCTTCTCAAGAAACCAAAGAAATCCAGAACAAGAAAGTCTTACCTGTCTAAACAGACTATGTTTCCTGTTCTTGTGAGAAGAAAGACATCAACCTAACATCCTTTCTACTTTCTCTTTCAGAATTATTAAAGCAGGGATTGGACTGTTCATCTGCTAAGGTGCATCTGTCAATCATCTCTACTTGCTCCTCTGTAGAACCACCTATTACAGCCAATATAGTAATTAGGCACTTCTTGTAAAGAATCTCATATCTCTGTCCTTCCAGATACTCAGTACTGGCAACCTGGGGCCTGATCACATGGATATTAATCATGTTTGTTTAAACTAGCAAATGCAGCTTACTTCAAATGTTTGTCTTGAAAGACATTTTTCGTAGCTGAATTTACTTCATCTTAAAGAATTTCTGTGTTAAAAGAAGTCATGTATAGGAAGCCTTAAACCATGTTCTACAAGGGCAGTGTATCTCTAATGACTGCCTTTCTTTATTGCCCAAAGCAGTTCTGAAGCTGTGTCTTAACCGTTCCACGCATTTACTTATCTTCTTTCTAAATCATGGAACAAGAGAGTGACAGCATCATGGATCTTCATAGGCAGCTATGATACTACACAAAAAGTACCAATGATTTCAGTCAAAAAGGCCAGTGGCTCATTTCCTTCATGGCAAGCAAGGAGCACCACTGATTAACTATGCAAAATCTTTCCAAATGGCTAGCCTCTTGCATCACTTTCTGATATGATAAGCATGGCATGAGTCTGAAAAGTAGGTAAATGTCTCCTTGAATCAATAAGCTGCCACCACTGCTTTTGTCAAGGATGCTTCTTTCCATTTTCAAGTTCCAGACAAAAGGCAGAGTTAGCAAATACAGTTTTATAGGGCATGTTGAAATGCGATCCACCCTTATGTATGGTTGGATAGTTCTCTAGTTAGTGTACTCCCAATCCACCATTACATGTGGTTGGATAGTACACTAGTTAGTGTACTCCCAATCCATCCTTATGTATGGTTGGATAGTACTCTAGTTAGTGTACTCCCAATCCACCCTTACATGTGGTTGGATAGTACACTAGTTAGTGTACTCCCAATCTACCCTTACATGTGGTTGGATAGTACACTAGTTAGTGTACTCGCAATCCACCCTTACATGTGGTTGGATAGTACACTAGTTAGTGTACTCCCAATCCACCCTTACATGTGGTTGGATAGTACACTAGTTAGTGTACTCCCAATCCACCCTTACATGTGGTTGGATAGTACACTAGTTAGTATACTCCCAATCCACCCTTACATGTGGTTGGATAGTACACTAGTTAGTGTACTCCCAATCCAGCCTTATGTATGGTTGGATAGTACTCTAGTCAGTGTACTCCCAATCCACCCTTACATGTGGTTGGCTAGTACACTAGTTAGTGTACTCCCAATCCATCCTTATGTATGGTTGGATAGTACTCTAGTTAGTGTACTCCCAATCCACCCTTACATGTGGTTGGCTAGTACACTAGTTAGTATACTCCCAATCCACAGTTACGGGTGGTTGGATAGTACACTAGTTAGCATTCTCCCAATCCACCCTTATGAGTGGTTGGATAGTACACTAGTTGTATACATTTATTTTATACAATTTTTGCTGCAATATTTACTTGTTTATTTATTTATTTATTGCATTTGTTAACTGGGAAAGTCCACCAGGCCTGGAACAAATCCTTACATTACCAAAACACTTGTTGAAAATTACCTTTCTTTTTCCTATCACGTGTTCAACATTTACTATATAACTGTGGAAAAATTATCTGATGTCTGATTGGGGTACAAAAATGTCTATTCAAAAACTTGCAAGCAAAAACTCTAAACCTTCTGGACATTGTTGCAAAGCTGACAGCCATGCAACTATCCTCTCATAGCTCCTTTGTATGTTGCTTTTCCATTTTTCTCTCTTCCCAGTCTTTTCTAACCTCTTGTGAGTGAGTCTCATAATTATAATGCAATATTTTATATGCACTGTTTAACAGCCACCATCCTAGCATATATTTTGTATTTTTGCTGTGAATCTGCTACTTATACAAAAACATCTGTTTGTAATTTTATCCTTTGAATTTTGCTGCCTTTGCAATACAGTCCAATTCTTATTAATAATATTTACCCATCCATTCATCCTTCCATCCATCCAGCCAGCCAGCCTGCCAGCCAGCTATGAACTGTTAACAAGTTAGTTCTTGTGGTAGGGGGATTGATTCCCTCAGCCTTCATTTGTCTACTGTATGATCTTGAGTAAGTCACTTAACCACACAATGCCTTCTGGCCATTGAGAATTTGAGCTAGGCTCATTAATGGTCTACTGGACTGCGTGCCTAGCAACTATTTATGACCCTATTCTAGACTCTCTTCAAAACCTACCAGAGATGGTCTTTCACTTAGCACCCAATATCCATTTTTGCTTCCCTTTACTCTGTTACCAGTCCCTGGTAGGGAAAGCAGTCCCTAACCTAGATTCTAAACTTCTGCTTGGCTTCATCCCACTATGTTACCCTTTCTTCTCTAATTATTTGCTCCCATTGCCTTGGTTACTTTGGTAATGTTTTCATTAAATTACAGCCACGTCTTTCCTATTTTGTATATCGCTATGTGCCGTCATCACTCTTGGTAAAATCTATTTTCTCCTTTCCCATGTTGGCTTAGTTCTTAGAATATTTCTCCTACTTTAAGAATATAACATTATGTGTGATATTTGTTATTCTCCGTACTTCTTGAGCTCCCCCTGTTTCATAATCTTCATCCGTTTCTGCTTTGATTTATAATCTTTGGTTTGAGTTATATACATGACCCTTAACTACATAGCTGCAAATTGTCCTTTTAAATCAGGCAATTCTAAACCACCTTGATCTGCGGGTAGAGTGAACTTATCCCATTTAACTCTTGCCCTCTTATGCTCCCGAATAAGTTCATTCAACTCTTTATTAATTATGATCAGCAACTTTTTCTCTACCTGATAAAATATGCCTGACCTGTATATAAAATTAAAGGGACTAGAAACATTTTCAAGGCTTGAATTTTACTATCTATATCCATGATCAAGAGATTTAAAGTTATCAGTTGTATTTTCAAGAAGGCATTTGCTTTCATCTTCTATGATCATGGGACAAGGCATGCAAAGGTCCAGCTAACTGGTTCAAAGTTATATATTAGTGGCACCTTTAAGACATCAGTTATAGGCTCAAATCACAGAGCAGCAACCTTTACAACTGTGAACTGCAGTGAATGTAACATATCATTTTTAGAAGAAGGAAGTAACATTCAGATTAATGTCTTCTTCTGATTGGCATTCCCCAACTTAACCAATAAACCAGTTCTGTACCATCAAAGAGCATCTCTGCACTCATCTATGCATTTTTATAAATAAAATTGATAAAATTAAATCTGGAATATTTTTTTCTTCAAAATTTCTAATATAGCTTCATAGTCTAATTAAAAATCCAGCAAATATATGTTTGAATCTTCATCTACCTTCAAAGTACCTTGCATTCTGTAACAATACCATGAATGTTATAGATGTATTGTCTACATACTTCTCAACTGCCCGGGTTTTGCAGAATTTCCAGATTTTTGTGTCATATTTTTGGCCTGCTCCTCATAAAATTTGTATTGTTCTAGCAAATCACTGAAGATCGAAGTCACTAAATAATGCCATATGTTTGAGTTTCAGACTTCATATCCTTCAGAAAATGTAACTAACACAAATGCTGTTCTGAGTTTA
>NC_056735.1:1764174883-1764177296 GCF_019279795.1 Protopterus annectens | reverse complement strand
ACACACACACACACTCCCCAGCACACACACTCACACACACTCCCCACACACACACACACACACTCCCCAGCACACACACTCACACACTCCCCAGCACACACACTCACACACTCCCCAGCACACACACACACACACACTCCCCAGCACACACACACACACACACACACACTCCCCAGCAGTATATATATATATATATATATATATATATATATTATATATACATATATATGCACATATACACACACACACACAATTATATATATATATATATATATATATATATATATATATATATACACACACACACACATACACACACACATTGGAGGAAGTGAACAGTAAAGTAGGTAGACACACATACAATGTTAATCAGGGTTAATGCAGGAGCAGAGCCATTGAGTTTTGAGATGAAGTTTGAGTTGAGATTTAAAATTTGGAAGTGAGGAAATTGCAGTAAGATTTTCAGGAAGAGAGTTCCAGGTTTTTCCAACTGTGTTAGAGAGCAAGGAATTTTTACCTGCCATACTGTTGGATTTAGTGGATGATATGAGTAGTTTATTCGAAGAGCCGAAGCTTTTAAGATTATTGTAAGCGGTAATAAGGGTAGTGAGTATGGGAGTTTTGTAAGTTGATGAAAGAGAATCATATTCTGTAGTTCAAGCCATCCTAAGTGTTTTAGGTTTAGAGACAGTGGTGGGTTCTAAATGTAGAGCCAGAGGCAAATCTGGCAATATTATTGTATGCAGCTGCAAGTTTGCTGTAGTTACTTTTGGACAGATTAGTGTAAATAGGGAGGCATACAGGAGAGTGGAGATAATATGGGTATGGGCAATGGTAGTACTGGCAAGAGGAGTAAGGAAGGGTTTAATTCTATAGAGGGAGCCCAGTTTTTTGTTGACTAGTTTTATAGTGTTGTTAATGTGAGTATCAAAGTTTAAGTTATTGTCTATCTCAACTCCAAGGAGTCTGGTTGTTGGATCAGGTGATATAATGCTGCCGTTGTTGGATTTTACTGCGAAATGTAGAGGACTGGATTTTCGGGTGGGAGAGAACAGTAAGAATTTTGTTTTTCTGGGGTTCAGGATTAGGCATCGTTTTAAGAACCATGTCTCAACAGTCTGGAATACCTGCTGGGTGAGGGTGAACAGTTCAGAGGAAGATGAGGCTGAGCAAATTAAAGTAGAATCATCTGCATATTCTATGCAGGTGGCTTGGGGAATATTAGTATGAAGGTCATTAATGAATAAAAAAATAGCAAGAGAAGGTAATGTCATTTTAAGTATAAACATCCCTGGCAGAGTATTTCCACTGCCTTGTTATTCGTTTGATTTTCTAATAACAAACATTTTGTGAACAGATTGATACATTTGGGTTTATTCACTATTCATTGTTTTACTTTGATGTGTTTTAAAGAAAAGTTGTAGCAAACCACGTCTCTAGTGTTGTTTGATTCTATTAAGTTACTAGATTTTAAGCATGTCATTTGTAATGTTAGCAAGGTTTTTTCATTGGTTATGTGCTATGGTTTTAATGTTGGGTGCCCTTTAAAACTTACGTGGATTGTGTTGGCTAATTGTTCTAATTAGCTTATGGACTGTTGTATTTAAGTTCACATTACACCGGTTTTTAACTTTTGTCTGATGAAGGAGAGACATCGTTCCCTCCGAAATCGCTTACTTAATAAACCTGTGTTTTTGGTCCGAAGAGCTGGTTGTGATCATTTCATCATCCCTTGCTATTTTTGTGTTTTATTCAGTTTGTGGTTTGCTTTTTGGAAGTCATTAATGAAGATAGAAAAAAAGAGAGGGCCCAGGATGGAGCCTTGAGGGACACCAAGGGTAATAGGGAGGTGGTTGGATAAGTTATTGTGCCAACGCACTGCCTGTTGCCCATTGTGAAGATAGGATTTGAACCATTTTACTGATCTTGTGTGTAGTGCAAGGGATTTTAGTAAATATAGTTGGTGGTTAACCATGTCGAAAGCTCTAAAAAGAGGGCTGAGGTAAGAATATTGTTATTATGATTTTTATTAATGCAGTCAGAGAAGGATAGGAGGGCAGAGGTGGTGCTATGGAATGGTCTGAAACCATGACAGTTAGCCAGTAGATTGTTATTTATTAAGTGATTGAGGAGTTTGTGTATGCATCTTTCCATGATTTTGGCTGGGGGGGGGGTAAGGCTATGGGTCGATAATTTGAGAGTTCAGTAGAGTTTCCACCTTTGTGAAGGGGAATAATGTGGGATATTTTCCATAATGATGGGATGTAACCTTCGAGAATGGTTCTATTAATCAGGATGGAAATGGGATAGGCTACTGCTTTAGCTGCTATTTTTTTAGGTATTGAGCAGGCAGAAAGTCTGCTGAAGGAGAGGGTGATTTAAGTTTCTGGAGAAGTGAGCAAATGAGAGATGT
>NC_056735.1:1764114883-1764169883 GCF_019279795.1 Protopterus annectens | reverse complement strand
GCAGGGGTTCAAAAGTGCCATATGGCACTTTGAGTGCAGGAGGCATGTTAGACACACCCATGTATTCAGTGATCTTCGTGTCTGCATAGCCATAACAGTAGCGTGCCTTCATGAATATGCAAGGCGCGCTACTGCTACAGCCGCACTTACATGGACACGGTCCACTCCTTGTCAGAATAATGGTACTCTGACACAGGGTATGTGCGTCTCATACCTTTCAACTGTACAGATTTTCACAGACTGTCCTGATTTTTGCCTTATATTTTTGGTCTGTTCCTCATAGAATTCTATTTTTTTTTTGGTTTGTTTTTTTGACAAATCACTGGGATGAGCTAAGGATTAAAATTACTAAATAATGAAATGTTTTTGAGTTTAACTTCATATCCTTTAGAAAATGCATTATAACACAAATTCCGTTACTGTAGCAACTTTCTAAATGTGTCCCTAGTTTTGGGCCTTTGTCCCCAACATTATGACAAGCTTTGTCCAGATTTCTTGTGCTAAAAGATGAGAGTGTTGTTGTTCCTTTGGCTTTTCCCGGTTAGGGGACGCCACAGCAGAACTCCGGTCCACTAATGATTGGCAGTAGATTTTCACGGTGCCGAGGTGCCAGCTCGACACCCAACCTTCAACGAAGGCATGCCCATTTGCCCATGTCTTTCGAATGCCACTTGACTGCTGGGAGGATATGCAGACTCCACACAAAAGGTGCTCCAGCTGAGAATCGAACGGGAGAACCTCTTGCTGCGAGGCGACAAGCGAGAGAGTGAGTGTGTGAAATGCCTTAGAGTTAGCAGGTGGAGTTTATTTTCAAGTTCATTTTTAAGGAATTGTGAGCTTTGAGGGAAGTTTACTATTGCTCATGTTAGGTCTGCTTAAAATGTGCAACTGTTTTGTTTAGCAAATGGTATCACTATTGTGATTTAGAATTTTAAAGCAGTGTTAATAGCACAGCAGGTAGCATACTTGCATCTTGATGTCGAGGCCTGTAGGTTATACTCCCACAGCATATAGATTTGTATTTTAAGGGGCTGGGGTGCTGCATTCCTCAGTATGTCCTCATTTGGATGAGATGTCTAGTAACTATGAACCTGTTATTCAGCATGACACCTATTTTCTATTGCACTATACCAGCTTACCATTTTATTCTTTAAGGGCATCAGACACTGAATTTGTAGGTGAAATAGTGAAATACAAAAGTTGTTTTCTAGCAACAACCTCTTCATTAGTTTCAGATCTCTTTAATGTGGAATTGGGTCTATATTAGATCAGCGAATGCCGATTGATCGACCTTATTTTAGCGAATGTTAAAAATATCGAAGCAACAGAAACTTGATTTTTTTCCTAGGGAAAGAATTTGGTTGTCCGTTTCTGTTGCTTCAGTATTTTCAGCACTGTGGTGGAAAGTTATGGGTCGGATTCAGGTTAAGTGTGTGATTGTGTGGATGTAGGGGTTAGGGTGGGTTTAGGTGAGTTAGGGTTAGGGAGCGGGTGAGGTGAGTGTGCGATAGTGACGGACCTTAGGGTTAGGGTTTGGATTAAGGTAAGTGGATAGTTAGTGGTGTGTGCATAGTTTAGTGTAGGGTTAGGTGTCAGATTTTTGGTGTATGTGTGTGGATTTCTGTTTGTTTGGTGTGCATGTGTTTTGGATCAGCAATTTTTTTCCCTAGGAAAAAAACGCTCATTTGACAGTTTGAGATTGTAAGCTTTCACTTACATAAGGTCGATCAATCAGCATTCGCTTTTTTAAGCGTCGCTGATCTAATATAGACTCGTGGAATCATTCAGATGACTTACTTGTGCTGAGATCGTGTATATTGACTAATACTGGCAGATTGTAATGACAGAAGTTTTAGTGGCCTTTTATGGTTGAAATGTTCTGAATTGGGCAGTTTGACATTATGTTGTTTCATTGCTTAGTGGTAAATTGTTCAAAACCATAAATTTAAAACACACTAACAAGTGGTGCTGTATTGTACAAGGGATATAATCCAATTATATATTACAAACAATACAGTCAGGAAGGTGAATCGAGACTTTTGCATGGCCCTAAAAGTGTGCAAGGGGCCTATGGAAAGGTACATTTAACTGGCCAGATGCATTTTCTTTGAATGTGGGTTTCAATGTTGTTTCAGTAAATGTGAGCTTCAAAAGGTAGAGAAGCTTTTTCATTGCAAGACTATTGCTTTCGTCTATCAAGGTTTGTGCTATAAAATTTGAAATAAGCGTACATTAAATCCAAATATCTATAATCATTGTAAAGTAAAGCATAAAATAGTATGCACACAGAGTTTTGAACAGTGCTTATGGCAACTGGGGAGAAACAGCCAAATAATGGGACACTTGAATGGCTGTGTGTGTGTGTGGGGTGGGGGGGGGGCTCTGGGTTTGCACCCTCCTGCAAAGAATCCTGCGGGGTCCCCAGATACCCAGTATGTCTCACCTTGCATGACAACAGAGTTACATAGCAAAGTAGATCCCCTATGTGAATGCTAGATCGACCACCCCCTGTTTTTTGTCCCGCCTACAAGTTTGACTCTCATATTTCACTAGATGACCACAGTCGGTCAACAATACCAGATATTACATTTTCTCACCTCTTATTGCTCAGACAATGCACATTGATGCAGTAACTGTGGTCATATTAACTCTGAAATGCATTACATTTATTTTATTTTATTTTACATTTGTTAACTGGGGGTGTCTGACTGAGCCGAAAAGGCCCTTTTTCAGCAGAGGCCCGGGGAGAAAAGCTCCACAAAGAAAAATTACAGACACATTTAGTTATTTAGACATGATCAGTATACACACACATTACAGGAGACATGTTTTTACAGTGGTATGCGGCACATAAAACAGTTACAGTGGAGAGAACAAACAAAAAAAATATTAATTTTAAAAATAAAGGTAATTAATAGATTTGTGGTGTACAGCTGAAATTTGGAATATAGGTAGAATACATACATAGTACACAGGTACAGTACATGCATTGTAGATTAGCCAGTGTTTGTGAGTAACATTGAAAACTATTATCAAGTGCTCTAGATTTTGTATGTATATGTTATCCACTTTCACTAGCCTGGGGAGCAATCATGGCACTGCCAACTTTCCTTGAGATGTTGCCTGATGAGGTCTTTAAAGGAGGCTTTGGATGATGTGTTTTGAATGCTTGTAGGGACAGAGTTCCATTTTTTAGCCACTGAACTACTATACAGTGCATCTCCAAAGCTACTGTAGATGTTGGTGACTTCTAGTAGCAGTTTGCTTGATGATCTAAGAGGCCTTTTGGCTGAGTGATGCTGTACTAGGTTTTTGAGGGCAGGACACTTATTGGGGAGGTAATAGATAGAATTACAGAGGCAGAGCTGATTGTAGGTAAGGAGGTTGAGCAGTTCAAGCCAATGGAGCTGTCTCAAAGCAATACAGTGATGAGTTCTATATGAGCAATTTGCAGCAAAGCGGGCAATTCTGTTATAGCAGGCTTCCATTTTGCTTAGTTCAGTTTTGTTGAGATTAGTCAGAATGGGAGATGCATAGAGTAGGGTGGATAGAAGATGGGAGCGAGCAATGGCTGATTTTGTGTTGTTGGTAAGAAATGGTTTGATACGGTAGAGCGACCCCAGTTTGGAATGTACTTTTTTAATAGTTAAGTTGAGATGACTATCAAATTTTAGGTGGAAGTCTATAGTTATTCCCAATAGCTTAGCCTGTGCCACTGGAGCAATTGGTGGAGTATATAGTGAATTGACTGTTAGTGTTTTTGTTAGAACGGATTATAATCATAAGATGAGTTTTCTTTGGATTGAGGATAAGTTGGGCTTTGGTAAGGTAGTTTTCAATGTCAGAGAATGCTAGTTGAGTTGTTTGCAGGAGGGTGGGAATGTTTTGTGCAGCACAGATTAAGGTGTCATCTGCATACTGAATTATTGATGCATGCTGTGTGGAGGTTAGGAGGTCATTTGTGAAGACTGTGAATAGTAGTGGTCCCAAGACAGAACCCTGTGGGACTCCTATAGTTATGGGCAGCTGAGTGAGAGAATTTTCCCATTTCACAGCTTGGTACCTGTCAGTTAAGTAGCTTTGGAACCAAGTAAGAGTGGAATTTGATAGATTATATTGGTTTAGTTTGTTTAGCAGGATTTGGTGTGAGACTGTGTCGAATGCTTTGGACATATCCAAAAAAAGAGTTGACACTTGTAGGCCTTCATTTTTGAGACAGTTTACTGTGTCTGTGAAACAGAGGATGGCTGTAGTGGTACTTATGGGCAGGTCTGAAACCATGCTGAGTAGGTGACAGGATGTTGCCGTCTAGAAGATATTTTAGCACCTGGGTATGGATGCATTTTTCTAGGATTTTGGCCAGGGGGGAGAGTAAAGCAATGGGTCTGTAGTTATTAAGTTCAGTGGAGGTCCCGCCTTTATGTATGGGTGTAACATAGGATATTTTCCAGAGTTTGGGCACATAGTTTTCAACAATTGATCTTTTTATGAGAGTGGAGACTGGGATAGCAATAGCATCAGCTGTGAGTTTCAAGAAATAGCTGGGGAGTAGGTTGGCTGCTGCTGATGAGGTTTTTAGTTTGGAGAACATGCTTTTGATTGAAGTGGTGGAAACTGTTTTGAGGGTAAAGCTTGTATTAGTGTTATTTGTGTTGGGGGGATAGTGAGGAAGGAACTGTCCTGTGATACTAAGGATAGAATTGAGTTCACAAAGTGGGAGTTGAATTGAGTTTCGATGGGAACTTTAGTGTCGGGGTGGTTGGTTTGGTGGTAACCTTTTGGGTGGATTTTAGTAGCTGGTTTACATTATTCCAAAATTTTTGCGGGTTGTGTTGGTATTTAGTTTGTAATGTTGTGTAGTAGGATTTTATGTCCAGCCTAATGCATTTTTTTGCACGGTTGCGCAGTTCTTGGTACTTAGGCTTTGTGTTTCTTTGTTTTTTTGATAGTAAAGCCAGGCAGTGTCTCTCGACTTGAGGATTTGTTTGGTTTCTTTACTGAGCCAGGGGTTTGTAGAGGTTCTAACCTTGATTTTGCGCAATGGAGCGACAGTGTCTAGGTGTTGTAGAAATGTTTTGTTGAAATATGCTACAGCCTGGTCAAGTGGGAGGGTTTTTAGGGGGGGGGTCCAGTCACAGTTACAGAGTAAAGTGTTGAGGACCTCAGGAGAGAATTTTTTTTGTGTTTTTAGTGGATATATAGTTAGTGGTTTTGCATATGCTTGTTCTACTACGTATAAAGTAGATTACGTTGTGGTCACTTAAGGTGTCTGGGAGACTGCCTGTGTGAGGATACAATGTGGGGTTGTTAGTTAGGACCCAGTCAAGGATGGATTCCCTTTTAGATTTTTTATCACATCTAGTTAGAATATGGACTAGCTGCTGGTAGCCATGGAAATTTATTAGATTACTTGGTGGTTCTGATATACAGGTGAACCAATCTAGGTTGAAGTCCCCCAGAATAAGGGTTTCTTGTGAGTATGTGGAAGAACACCAGGATAAGAAGTCTTCAAGGCTAGCAGGTGTATTACCAGGTGGAATATAGATCACAATTGTGGTGATGACCTTTTTAATACTTCATTCTCCTCCTGATTTTATATTTATATTTTTTGAAATCATACATATGTATATATACACCTAAGTAAATCTAGAGTACCATTTGCTTCTAAGTTTTCTTGTTCTGATTTCTTGCCACAAACCAGTGTGAATGTCCCAACAAACACGTTAGCATGTTTGCAGATTTATAGATTAAATTTACAAGAATATACAAGTTAATAATGATTGTAAGGAAAGTTTTACAACTGAAAGCATTTGCTCTAAAACATTACCCTCAGGAATTGTAAAGCCATAAAACATTTTTATAACTTCATAATGCTATCTGTTTTGCCTTCACTCACCCCCCTGCCATAAAATCTAATGTCTCTGGGGGAAGGGGCTGAAAATACTCAAATTCTGCAGCAAGGACGGAATCAAATGCTTGGCGTTTTAATGATGCGTTTATCTTTCAACACCGAGAATGCAGCATTCCTTTGATGACTGGCAATAGTGTTAAGATTCAACATACAGATGAAAACATTCTGCTTAAATTTTACAAAGTCATCAGGAACTTGAGTACATCTATTGATAACAGCCTCTTCTTTGAGCTTCATGTCTCTGTGGTGGCTAGAAAACTTCTACCTTACACAGCTTATCCTTTGTGGCACCTCCTCAAGATCCAAAGAGGTTCTAATCCCTACACCTTTCTGCTTAAACCTCACCAGGTAACTAAAACAGCTTGAGGGACCTCAACATTTCCTCACCAAGTCCTCATATCAAAGTACCTTTAATTATTCAGACTAAAATCTCTGTTCACCTTGTCAATGTCATACAGTCTCCTGAGGGGTGATCTCTGTTTAGCTTTCCGTGTCATGAATAACCCAGCACTTTTAAGCTCCTTTGCCTAAATAAAACAAGTGGTAAAGCAAACACCCATTTTAGAGACCTAAACCTACAGTCTCAATTCAACAAGCCTAGATAACATGACTGATACCTAACCAAATGTACACACAGTTTCTGGAATAGGCTGCCCCTACCTATCAAGCAGGGTACTTCCCTGGCAACCTTTAACACCAGTCTGAATAAGGGAAGAGGTGATCAGAAATATGTGGAGAAAGTCTACTTAATGGAGGGCACTGTTCCCCACTAGTACTGGGCAACGTGGCTGGGCTGCTTAATAGTGTCTTTTAGCCGTAAGTTATTATGAACTTATGAATAAAACCATACCAAAAAACAAAGCTGACAAAATATGAAAAATAGATCACTCAGACTGTAATGACATATATTGCAATATTAAAAACAGAAATTGACATCCAAACTGATATTACAACCACAGTGTTCGTTCATTCAAAAATGCATACTCAAACAAGGTTCTTAGAAGGGTCTGTGAAGGAGGTATGTGCTAAGGTTCTTTGTGAAGAAATGCACACAATCACACTCAAGAAATGCCATGTAATACATCCCACAGATCAGGAGCAAGGTAAGTAAAAGACCAGTTAGCAGGACTCAAACCTAGACTGAGGGACTGCCAGCAATCTCACAGTAGTTGACATGAATGCCTGGGAAAGCCAGCAGGATGACAAATGCTTTGTTAAATGGGTAGGACAACTGCCATACAGGGTGTGATGTCCCTGCTGACCAGTAATGAAGGAGCCTCAATCCTCATGCCGGCAGATGTTCACTTGGAACAAAAATAGATACACACAGTATTTCCAGACGCAGCTCTCTACACCAAGCACAGTTTCCCTTAAGATCACACAGTGAACATACTCACGTCCTGGGGCTTGGTTTCCCCTCTCTCTCCAGATGCCAAACAAGACTCCACGCTGACCACAGCTGCAGAGTTGAGTCCTCAGCTGAGTGTTCCAAGGCAAGTCCTTCACCACCCTCTCTGTGATACCAGTGCTCGGTGTTCCTGCTCCAAGTAGCTGACACACACACACACAGATTTCATTTTCACACACACCTGAGGAAGACTGGCACAGATTTACCAGCTATATCCCCCTCTGCCTAGACTATCAGGTAGATACTGCCACCAAAACACTCCACAGCCAGCTACTCCAAGGCTCTTATAAGGGTAAAATTAATACCGATACAAATGGTAGTGTTTGACCAGTGCAGCAAGGCTTTCATGAGCAGCCACAGTGTCACCACATAAATATAAGTATTCTCAGATGTTAGAATATCCTCTAAAAGACCAGCCACAATAAAAAATGTAAATATATTTAATAACAAAAGAACATGAAAATACTAAATATTTATTTACAATAAACACATGAGTTTCAATCACTGGAGATATTAAAAATAACACGGGATAGATTCACACAGATACAGAAAAAACAGTACTTAACAAATCTCACTATATTTTTCTGACTGATCTAAAGAATTACTATTCCCTGGTTACTTACTAAAGCAAGGCAAGATGAAGTGGGCGAGTGATCCTTCTTTGTCAGGTTTCAAAAACAGACTACCCTGAGGCTTCTGTCTCGTCTAATATTAAAGCATCATTTCAGTGCTGGCTTACAGCATGACACCACACACATCTGGTAATCTGACATCTGGTTCCCACATTACCCCCTTTGCTGGAAACTGAACCAGAAACTGGCACATGGCATAACACACATGCACAGTTTTGGTAAAATGCGTTACAGCATCTGGAAGCTATAAAACCATTTAAAAATCATCCACCCTTTCAGGTTAGCAATTAGCTCACCCCTATGGACAATACAATAGGATTCCTAGTCCTTGTTTCAAAGATATTTTGTCTCTGACTGCAATCAGAACTATTAGATACAATCATTATGGCCTAAACCAGGTAATTCAATTTCAGACTATTTTTAAAAGTTAGATGGAGTGAAATTAACCTCTTCTCTTCCAGTATCCTCTGTTATTAACATATTCTATTCCAGTATCATCTGTTACAATATATTTATTTCAACAGTTACAATACAGTCTGACAGACAGGTGTATTTATTTTCTGTCCAGCAAGACCCACAGTTGGTACATTTTTAAAACAAGCAGCTTTATAAATACATTTCCAACATAAGTACCCACACAAATCAGTTTGATATACAAATGGCATACAATTCTTTACAAAACTCCAGCTAGCTGTGCTGGTACATATTACACATCTACTGCCATACTTTTCTTGGCATAGCTGACAATATCTCACATCATCACATAGGGCTTTAAGTGTAATTTATTGCTCAACATGGAACTCATATAAAGAAGAAAGCATGTGGTATCCTTACAGAACTCTGTATGAAGCCCTTACTACCACATTCTAATGAAACTTTCTAAATTTAGCGATGTTGGGACATTCCAGTTAAAGGTCATTACAGCACCCCAGATAAGATATGACAAAGGTCTGCTCAATCACAGGCATGTCCTCTGAAAAGGTACTTAATGTGGGCGATATTCAATGGTGACAGCAGTGCTGTATGAGGGCTGGTCCTGAAATCTCAGCCAATTAATGAAGGTAGCTCAAGAGATTGTGCACATTGGGCATACATTCCAAACTATGCCCCTCTCCCCAAAAAATAAATACAAAGGGTGAGTACATGAATTGTGGAGGGTCTTATATCTAAGTGAAAGATAATGAAAACAGTCTTGGCATGGGTGGAGTGTAAGGCCATTAACTGAAATCTAAGAAAGTATACCAGTTAGGTTTCATCGGCTATAGCAGGAACTCACATAGCAATGAGCTGGTATCAAAAAGCCCGAGTATGAAGCGACACTGCTCAGGTATTTGCTATAAATGTTGTACAGGATGGAATTCGGCAGTTAGGATGAGTACTTACATGTGGATCCTTAAAATTCAACCACCTATGAAGACAATGGGGAGTAGGCAGAGTATGAAATCTGGCTTACTCATGATAGTGTATTTACTGGACTTTGAGGGGCAAAAAAGATATCAGGGATTAGTACACTGATGAACAAAATCAAAAAACATGCTTACAGGTGCAAAACATGCTTACAGGTGCAAGAATATGCTACAACATTTAGTTCAAGAAGCAGTTTACAATGTCAAAACATGGATGGAAAAATGGAATCACGCACAGAGCTTTTTTGAATAAGATATAGCCATAATGAATTAGATGGCTTATGCTACAGGGATATTAGCGTATCAATTATATAGACAGGTATGGAGACATTAGAAAAGGTGAGCATGAACAGCTGCAGGAAAGGATACCATGGAGGCAATGGTCTAATATATGTGCAAAGCCACTAGGGGTATTGTAGGCCAGTAACATGTGAAGGGATATAGATGACATTTAGGTATATGACTGAAGGATATACCATACATTACAGGCTCCAGCTCACACTGAACACAAATGGGATGGTTTGGGATTTTTATGCATAGTTGACTTAATAGGTTCATAGGTTCATACTAGGCTATCTGCCCTAGGGCAATTATAAGCCTAGCCAGAGTGTGTTTGGCTTTCGCCACCCATTTTAAATTAATTTTGCTATGCCCTTTTTCGAGGTTAGTATACTGTGCCTCTGCCTAACAGTGACACAGAAGTGATACCCGGGGTAAACCTACCATCTCCCATCCACTCATCAAGATTCCTCTTGAAGAGAGTCAATGAGGGACTCTGCCTAACCTGGACTTGGATTTTATTCCAGAGTGAAGGGAGCCTCTGGGTTATGAATTTGTCCCTCCAGCATGTCCTATTTATTTCAGTGCTGAGGTTCAAGTCTCTCGAGCACGTAGCTTGATGGAATTTGGATTTTCTGAGGTGCAGCATATCCATTAATTCCGGGTTGGACATGGCTTTATACGTCAGGCACACGTGGCATTGTATCATTTTATTTATTTTACTTTTGTTTACCAGACTTGTCTAACTGGGTATTGATAATTGGGAAATTTGCAGCATTAATGACTAGGCTGAAAAAGGCTCAAGGGCCATTAGCCTAGTAATCTCCTGCAAGGAGTTGTTACTGAAATACTACCAAGTGTGCTAGCGAAGGGTGAAGTGTTACCTTGAATTGGAAGGACAGTCTTGGAATACTAAACCTATGGGGAGGGGGGGGGTCCGAGGATGGCACAGGCTTTTAACAGCCCACTTTAATCAGGCTGGCTGTGCCCATCCTCACCAGACTGGGACCCTAATGGAGGAGTCAGACTACTGGATGGGGTGTGCGGCAAAGGTCTAGGGTACATCAACAACTGTTTGGTTTTAAAGACCTCCAATGTGATCTATAGCGATTTGTGTGAAATCTCATACTTTCTTGCACCGCAGCTAGCTGCTTCTTAATTTTCATGTTTTGCACTGGCTTGATTAGTTTCCTTCCAAGTCCTACCCTTTCTGAACATCTGGTGATTCTTATGGAGGCTCAGTGAATATGATTTCTCTTACCAGCGTTAATAGGCATTTAATAACAACTGACTTAATAAACACGTAGCTGTAGCCAATGTACTCCAATACAAAAGTCAGTACAGTAGTTAGTGGGCACATATAAGCATGTTACTTTCCACGCAAATATAAGCATGTTACTTTCCACGCAAAGCCAATGGGTCCTTGCAGTTCAGTCAACCTGCGTGCTTCAAATTAAACAAAGAAAATAATATAGCTAAGATTAGGGCAGTAACGTATATCAGATGGTCTTGCCACTCAAGCGGGTGGGGGTTGGGGAGTCAAGCATCCCACCATATGCCTAGATCATTCATATTTCAAGACACTGTCTACAACTGTTAACGTTTCGGTGAATTACTAGAAGCGGGTAGAAGGCACCGTCTAAAACTGTTAATGTTTCAGTGAATTACGACTAGTCTAATCTAGTCTAACCAGATCAGAGTGCAACATTCTTGCACTTGCTCTAACACTCTTTCAAGGAAGGCGGAGAATTATAATTGTACTTTCATAACACATACGACCTGCACCAAAGGTTCAGAAAAAGCTGCCCATCCCCAGAACATAACATATACTCAGTTTCCAACCTGGCTTGTACAAGTACAAACAAATCAAATTTTACATCGTAATGCAGCCATACATGCAAAATGAACAGAACAGCTAAATTCAACTGTAGTGTGCTGAGTTAAGAGGACAGATGATCAAAACGGGCAATATATATATATATATATATATATATATATATATATATATATAAAGCAACTGACTAGTGGACTGAATGGTACACTCATTGATTGCTCGCCTGCAGTATTTCTTTAAAGAACAAAATCGCCATGCAGCCATCTGAGCACTAAAATGACAATTCTCACCTGAAAGTTAACCATATCTCACTTCCAGATCTTACTCCATATAATGATCCCAACAACGTACAATGAAAAAGGACTGACTGTTTTAAATAAACAGCACTAACTTGCACGCACAATACTTCCTGGCTGTATAGAGCCGTAGTAATGCTACAGCCAATAAAATGGCTCAGACACCGTGACCTGTAGGCTTTTTTTTTTTTTTTGGAAGACTGTCCAATCAAAATCCAACGCCCAATTGGTTACATGAAACAGCTGTCAAAGGCTCAAAGCATAAAAATAGGTTATGGCAAACAGTGGTTTTAAGTGCTCAGTAGACTTCCTTTTATTCGCCGACGTGATAGTTTTAAATTGATTTTGAGAAAAAAAAAATATATATATATATATATATTTTTAATTGTTTTGGTTGACTCCTTATAAAACTTGGGTCATAAGTTAAATTCATTTTCATGCAACATTCAGTGTTATTGTTGAGTACTGCTTTCAAGCAACCACTAGGTTTAATCATGCCTCTCAACTCGCCAGAACTTCCCTTAACGTCTAGATTTGTGTCTCATTTTTGGTCCTTTCCTCATAAAGTCTGTGATTTTCTGCTAAATTATTGAAGATTTAAGTTACTAAATAATGGTAGACGTTCGACTTGCAGACTTTTGTATACTTCGGAAAGTATGTGGCAATGCAAAACTTGTTATTCTAACAACCGTTTAAGTGTAAAAGAGCGTTTTCTAATCTCTCTATAGTTGATTTTGGCTAGTCACGAATGAGATATGGGTGGGACTTCGTAGGGTTTGCTACTGTGTATCCGGGTGCGAGCGTTCTTCACTACAGCCTTGGGGGTCTTTGTACCACCATTATCTTTGGTCTGGATTATTGCACTGTTATTTGCCTTGGAAATCCGAAGAACCTTGTGTTCTTACACGTTAACAAATGAGCAGAACCTTGCTAAAAAGCATTTGAAAATACATACATTACAAACTTTTTACCAGGGCCGGTGTTTAGCCCGTTAAATCAATTTGGCCCAATAGGACCCTTGCACTGGACTATGATAGGGATATTATAGCAATAACCCACGCCTGGGTGTGGGTAATGCTAAATTTACCCACGGTTGGCGTGGTTTGGTCCCGAGGGCGAAGCCCGAGGGACCAAACAAAGGCAACCGTGGGTAATTTTGGCATTACCCACACCCAGAAGTGGGTTATTGCTATTATACCATGACATTATTTAAGAAAAGAAACTGTTACTTTTCTTAAATAATGGCATAGTATAATGCCTGTTTACTGCCCTTCCGCAGATGTCTGGCATCCGCGGCAGTTCTGATGTACTGCGCCGCGCAGTACATCAGAGTTGAGCAAAAGCAACGGAGAAAGCAAGATCTCCGTTGCTTTTTATGTCTCGCTATGTTAAATGAGTTTAACATAGCGAGACAGTTTAAATAAGCAACGGACATCTCCGTTGCTTATTTTAAACTGTCTCGCCATGTTAAACTCATTTAACATAGCGACACTAAAAGCAACGGAGATCTTGCTTTCTCCGTTGCTTTTTTTTAAAACACTGTCTCGCTATGTTAAACCCATTTAACATAGCGAGACAGTGTTTTAAAAAAACAAGTTATACTAATGGAAAAAAGTCCGGGCGACCGGACCTTTTTCCATTAGTATAACTCGATTTACAACGGGCACGCTGAACAATCAGCGTGCACGTTTTGAGGGGGGTCATGGTATAATATGTCTTACAGCAGCTCAGTGGCACAGTGGATAGTATTGTTGCCTCGCAGCAAGAGGTCCCCTGGTTTGATCCTTGGTATGGGGTGCCTCATGTGCGGAATCTGTATGTCCTCCCTGTGTTTGAGTGGGTTTACTCCAACATTCCAAAGACAGTAGGTGGATTGAACACTCTAAAGTATCCAAAAGTGTGTTTGATCACTGATGTGGAAGAACTACTGCTGCAGGGCTAGCTACCAGTTGGTGTAAAACTTGCCTCTAGATGATTGTCACTGGTGAAGTGACCTGACCCCATGTGCAAAAAGATTTTATGAATGAATACATTATGCCTTAAAAGATCCATCTGTCTAAGAGACATTACATCAAAGCACAAGGCTTCTTGCTCCCATAGTATTTATAAGTTCAGTAATAAACAACGGTTGGCTAGCCAGGTCACAGCAAGCTGTCATTTGTCCGAGGTAGGTTAGCTGGGACACAGGTTTCAGTGGGGGAGGGGGAGATGGGGAGCAGGTAGGGACAGGATAAGTCTTGAGGGTTAAGGTGAGTTGGGCTTTTCTTGGAGGAGAGTGAAAAGACTGGGAACAAAGCAGGTCAATCTTTTTGATCTCTACTTTGGCACCTTTTCAGTGTTTGAACAACATGGGTGATCTTTGGCTTTCCAGTTTGAACAATGTGGATGATCTATGCGAACAAGGTAGTGACCTTTTTGATTTTGCCTGAGAGTCAAGGTTGGGAGCTTTTTGATGCTTTATCAGAGAAAAGGTTAGTTATGTTATTGTTGAAGTTTAAAAACATTTCGGTTTAGGGGCATGTAGGCAGATTTTAAGTTAGTATTTGATTTAATGGTTTTAGTTTGAGTAATCTTGTATTTTCAGATCGGTTTTTAGTTTTGAAAGGCTTTGAGATTAGGTTACAAACAGGCTAGAGGGTGAAAGAGATACTTAAAGGTATTGGGATAAATTTAAACAACAGAATAGGTTTAAATTAATACTTTCAAGCAGGGTTTGCTAAGGGTTTAAAGCTCACTTAAGGGGAGAAACAAAACAAAAGCACACAGGCGTAAGTGAAGCCTGGGATTTAGGGATGGGCTGCAAAAGGTTTTGGCAAACGCTGAAATTGTTTTCTTAACAAACTAACAAACAATTTACATTAAGCTTATGATATCTAACAACAATTGCATAATTAAAAAAGTAAATAAATATCAAGATTGAGAGTGGTCTGTGAGTAATTCGGATTTGAGTAATTCATGGTAGGACTAGTTGAGACTTGCAATTAATTGGGAGGGTGGGGCCTGTGAGGAATCACATGCAAGGCTAGTGAGGTGGGGCCTGCGTGGAAGCTTAATACAACATAAATCATGTTTGGTTCACTAACTTGTTGGTGCTTAGTGCAAAGTAAATCATGTCTGGTTATTTTATTAAAAAATAATAATAATAAATAAATAATTCAGCTGGTTGGGTCAATAAAGTTAAGCTAGACCTTATAGGATTTACAGCCATTTGCAGGTAGTAAATTAATAAAATGGGTAGTTGTGGTTAGAAAGGTTTGGCAAAATGTGGAAACTCTTCAGGACTGCAAAAACCCATGCTTGCATAACTCTGTGGCTTTATTTATTTTACCTGCTTACTTGCACATCTCTAAACCTTGGTAGAAAAAAACAGCAGTTGGATGGTGGTGTTTCTGTAGTTAGGTAGCCAAGTATTGTAACCATTTCAATTTTAGTGGTGTTAATTTTTTTAAAGAAGAAGGGTGGGGAAGGTAATGGGGCAGTGCGTAGAAATTCTTCAGGAAAGACTGGAATATTTCAGGAGGGCAAAGCTTTGATTTGTTGGTTATATTTAGTTATGTTTTTGTGTATCACTGCAAATTGGCTTGGAGGAACAAAACAGATTTAGGCATATCACTGTTTAAGGAAGGGGGATTATTTCTAAAAGAGCAAAAGTTTCATTTATCTGCGAAATCCAAGCTAGGATCTTAGCACATGGCTGTAAAGTTTTCTGTAAGAGCAGAAAAATTAGCTTGTAGTTGCTACAAGCAGAGGGTTTTTCATCACCCACTTCCTGCAGAGGCAATTAGGTTTTATAGGGATAGGTTTGGCAGAGACAAAACAGATCAGATAGCACTATGCAGCTACAAAGAGAGAGAGGGGAGTTTATGGCACTCCACTTACAATTCTTGGGAGGAATGCTTTAAAGCTTTATCTTAGTAATTTTGGGGCACTGTAAGGGCCTTGAGTTGTAAAATTTTCTTAACAATCACTTTGTTAACTCACATATTCCTGTAAGTTGATAAATGTGCAAACACACTGTCTGTCTTTGGAGATCCACATGAGTTAGGTGGCAAGAATTCAGCAATACAAACAAAGCTTAGTCAGGCAGAAAGAGGCAAATGATCCTTTTGAGTACTCCAGATTTACTTAGAAATCTGGAGGCATGTGCATATGTTTAATAATAATAATAATAATAATAATAATAATAATAATAATAATAATAAAACTTCAATCTGATAATCAGAAAGTCCTCTGTGTCATTAGGCAGAATTTGCAAGATTCCTTTCAATGTCTTATTCAAGAATTCTGGACAAAACCAAATAAATGTACAAGTATTAATGAAATTCATTTATAAAGTTGATAGAGGATCACAGTTTCTGCAGTAGTGTGCATTTTTTGAGTAGTAAAATAAGCAGTGCTTATATCTGGCATTATTGACTGGCTAATTAAAAAATCAAATCACTCTAATATTCACTTGGGGTGTTGAGTGGGGTAATTTACATGGTGGTATTATGCTGTGTTGTCATGCAGTCATACTGGTTATACGGTTTAGCTTGTATGGTAAATTGTTACTCAGTAACAGTGTGTTAGGATAGAGTGTCAGTATTTCCAAATCACTTTGTATTATTTTGCAGATATCTAGTTGGAGGTCTTCAGGAAGAGTGGGTCAGGGCCATAGATACACTGATGACCTTCCCTCACCTTTTTATTAGCAACCAGATAAACAAATGATGTTGGCACCAAATAAAAGTGGTTAAAACAAAGACATTTCACTGTATGGGAGCAGATCAGTAGACAAGCATAGCTGTGTTTTGTAGTGGCCAGATCTTGCAGGTCAGTGGATGGAAACCAAAGTTCTCATTTTTGAATGGTATATCATGAATCCGCAGAATCCTTTACAAATGCATTCTATGAGCACCTGCAGGAATGCATGGATCATGCTATCCCAAAAAAAACCAAGACTCACTCCTCCAAAAACAGGAGACCGGTCTGGTGGACCCAGGCCATAAATAAGCTATACAACAAATGGAGGAAGCTACTACATGATAGAGCAAAATCCCAAAAAGGGAAGGCATCTCTGATCAGTATTAGCAAGAAACTTCGATCCCTCATAAAATCATCAAAGGCCAGTTTCGAAAGAAAAATTGCCCTAGACACTAAAGATAATCACAAGGCCTTCTTTAGTTATGTCAGGAACATGGGTGGAAACTCCCAGATATGCTCTGAATTGTTGCATAACAGTACAAAATATACCGAACCTACAGACATAGCCAACATCCTGGAAGACAGATTCAGTGCAAACCCCCCCCCTTCCCCCCCAAAGGAACAAATGCCTATCCCAACTGAATGTTACCTCCCTGACATCACAGATGCACAGGTGAAAGCTGCCCTCTCCAAAGCAAAAAACACAGCACCTATGGGACTGGAAAGTGTCCCAGGCTGTGTCTTACACAAGCTCCAAGAAGAACTGAACCCTCACATTAAGTCACTGTTCAAACTTAGCCTTACTACAGGATATGTACCCAAAGAATGGCGTACAGCTACAGTGGTCCCACTCCACAAAGGTGGTGCCACAATGGACCCCGGGAACTATCGCCCCATAAGCTTGACTAGTCTGGTCTGTAAAGCGTATTATCATGGAACTCATAAACAAAAACATTGGGAGCCTCCAGACACTGGACCCTTCCCAATTCGGCTTTGTTAAGGGCAGATCTTGCCTCTTAAACCTAGTTGATTTCTTTGAAACAGTTACCAAAGCCATAGATGAGGGCAAGGTAGTCCACACAGCCTACCTGGACCTCGCAAAAGCCTTCGACACAATACCCCACTCGGGCATCATAAATAAGCTTACCAGCTTAAATATCAACCCCTATATCACAAGATGGGTTGCAAACTGGCTCAGAGATAGAACCCACATGGTCAGAATCACAGGTGCCATGTCCGAATCCAAACCAGTTACAAGTGGCATCCCACAGGGCTCAGTTCTGGGACCTCTCTTGTTTGGTATATACTTCTCTGAGGTTCAGGCTAACACGGGGGGATTATGGCTGACAAAGTTCGCAGATGACTGCAAACTGGGGCCATAATCGAATCTCCAGCTGACACAAGCATCCTCCAAAAGGGTCTCACAGAGACGGATGCTTGGTGCCAGAGCCACGGCCTCAAGCTAAATGCTAAAAAGTGCATAGTCATCCCCTTTGGCAAAAACAAGGTGCCTACAAATTACCACATAGGTGGTAATCCATTAAGTACGGAAGAAGTAATTAGAGATTTGGGGACCAACGTAGATAGTAATCTCTCCTTTGATAATCACGTTTCCAAAGTGGTTAGAAAGACCTTCTATATAGCCCACCTTATCACGAAAGGGTTCGCATCTAGATCAAGAGAGGTCATTGTGCCCCTCTACTCGTCACTCATCAGGCCCATAATTGAATACAATGCCCCTTTTGGGATGTACCATACCCAACACCTGCAGCAACTGGAGAGACCCCAAAAGTACCTCACCAAGAGGATCATGGGCTTCAAACAGATGTCCTATGCAGCTCGACTAAAGTAACTCCAGCTCTACTCAGTTGCTTACCGCCTACTCATAGGCGATCTATGCCTGACGTACAAAGCCATGTCAAACCCAGAATTAATGGACATGCTCCACCTCAAAAAATCCAAGTCCCTTAGAACTACACGCTCCAGGGACCTAAACCGCAGCACAAAAATAAATAGGACATGCTGGAGGGACAGATTCATTTCCCAGAGGATCCCCTCACTTTGGAATAGAATCCCAATTCATGTTAGACATAGCCCCTCGCTGACCCTCTTCAAACGAAATCTGGACACGTGGATGGGAAATCGCAAATTCACCCCTGGGATCTCTTCTGCGTCCCTGCTAGACAGAGGCACAGTAAACTAATCTTAAAAGGGTACCTTCTGTGACTTACTTTACAGAGGCACAGTAGGCTAATCTAATAGGGAGGCAGAAGCCAAATATACTGGCTAGGCTTATAAATGCCCTAGAGCAGATAGCCTAGTATCTACCTATGAACCTAAGTGGGATGATGATAGTAATAATAATTAATAATAAATCATGTTTTAGCAAGACATATAGTTACTATAATCTGAAAAATGATTCTGGAATTTTAAGTTTTCATTCCCTTCTGAAAGCCTGTTTGGTTTATCGCACCATTGTAAGTTTCTACCTTCAAAAGTATAAAATGTATCTTTAGATTACTGTGTCTTGCTAAAACATAATTTGCTATTAATTACTACTATTGTCGTCATCCCTACTTGATATACCATTCCAAAATGAGAACTTTGGTTTCCATCCACTGACCTACAAGATTGAGCTTTAAAAAGGTGAGACCACAATATTGAAAGTTGAAAACATTAAAACCTCACAAAATCGAAATCCACAAGAAAGAAAACATATTAAAAAAATCAAAACATTGAGTCCCAAAACATCAAAAATTAAAACACTCATTCCCGACAAGTATTCCACCACAAAAAAAAAATCCTCAAAAAACAGTAATGTAACATTTTTGCAGGGGGGCAAGTCCCCCCATGCCCTCCCACCCCCTGCAAACTAAATATACCAACTCCAAGATCACACTACAGTGCAGAAAAGGCAAACAGGTGATCTCCAGACAAATAAATCCAAAAAACCAAATCGAAGGTACGAAACACCAGCAAGGTTCCACAGTTTAATGACTGAACAAAAGAGTCAAACAGTATTCCATCCACAAAAATAAACGCTCTTAACTAAAAAATTGCGTTTTCGTCGTTCCTCACAATGACTTCATCAGATACAATCAATTAAATTAATTAGAGCATTAAATACAAAAAACTTTTAAAAAAACAACCAATTAATCAAAGTGCATTTCTAAGTAACCAATCAATAAGTGTTCCTCATGAATATTAAAATCTAAACTAGCCCATGTTAAAAACAACTTTTTTACTCAAACATTTTAATAAATAAATACATTAAAAACATTAATTGTGGTATACTTATTCAACAAATAAGAATAATTTAATAAAATCTATGCAGTGCAAGATAAAAAATTCCTAAGCTAATATAAAAACAAATTTGTGTTTAGAAGATTTATTTCATTTTGAGTGGTGTATCAATTGTAAGTAAATAGCACCATCTGTTGGCCTTTCTATAAATTACAAGCTTCAAGAAATAATTCTTTTATATACTTTTTAAATGTTTGCAGCTTTTATTTTTAGCACAGGGACCATGGATATACTTTCATTTAGCCCAGGTTTTTTAGTGGCATTAAGGTATATTTGCCACCATAATTCCCTATAGGCTAATCTTTCCTCCCATAGTCCCCCTCTTACATCTTTTTCCACTTGTTCTATGACAAAAAATTCAAAAAATGCCTCTGTACATTCCTTTGTATGTCTAAATAAAGCGTTAGTATCTTTTGCTTTAGAAATCTCATAAAGATGTTCATATATCCTCCTCCTCAGGACACGTTCAGTTTTACCTATATAGAAGGAATTGCATTTTTTACAAATGCTAATATATACTACACCCTTTGTCTCACAATTATAAAAGCCTTTACTTCTTATGATTTTATTCTTCCTGCTAGGAATAGTAATTTCACCAACATTTAACATATTAACACATTGATTACAATGACCACACTTATGGCTACCTTTCCTTTTTTGACCTTCCATCCCTTCACTTGTTAAATTCCTTCTAGTTTGGGTTTCTAAAATGTTCTTTATAGACCTGGCATTCCTATATATAATCTTAGGAGTCCAATTATTCATGCCATTTATGTCAGAAAGGGCCAGGAATCTGTTCCATTCTTTTCTAAATAAATCACTGACCCTTATATTTGACACATTATACTCCATAATGAGGGCCTGCTCGTATTTGTTTTCGTTATCAATTTTAATAATCTCATTTTCAATAGTATTATTTATTAATTTTTGTCCCTTTATTGGCTGAAACCTAGAATATCTTCCCAATTCCACCTCTGTTCTTAACTTTGTTATAAAGTCCTTAGGATAACCCCTTTCTTCAAACATTTTACTTAATAGGTTGCATTCGATAAGAAAATCTTCACTAGTGCTGGTCATTCTACTACCCCTCACAAACTGTCCCTTAACAATATTCTTCTTACAATGTGAGGGGTGTGCACTAGTGAAGTGAAGAAAGGAATTACAAAAAGTTTTCTTTCTATAAACTTTTGTTTCAAAATCCATTCCTTTCTTATATACTTCTACGTCCAAATAAACCAATCTATCTCTTGAAAGGGAGTAAGTAAATTTTAAGAAATTGGTGGAATTACTGATGTATTCAAAAAATTCATTGAATCTTGCTATTCCTCCTATCCAGAAGATAACTATGTCATCTAAAAAGCGACGGTACAAAGTCCAGTAGTCTTTGTAACAGGAATTGATTATATAATCTTCCTCCCACTTTGCTAGAACAATATCAGCGTAAATGGGTCCACAAGCTGCGCCCATTGCCGTACCCTGAATTTGTTGATAGTATTCACCTTGGAAGGTAAAAAAATTGTACCTCATTACCAAGTCCACTAACCCTGTAACAGTACTTTTTTCAGCCAATGTCAGTTTAGTATTTTTGTAAACCATTTCTTCAAACATAAACAGGCCCTCCTTATGTGGAATGCATGTAAACAGGTCTACAACGTCGATGGTAATAAAAATTAAATCATCATTATATAGGTCCTGACCAATACATCTAAGAAAATCCCAGGAATCTCTCAATGTATATTTGTTCCCAGTACTTATATGTTTTACCTTGTGGTCCACATATTTAGCCATTGGAAGCATCTTAGACCCTGCTGCTGACACAATAGGTCTCAAAGGTGGATCTTCCAAGTTTTTGTGGACCTTAGGTATCCCAAATATGGATGGTATTCGTGGTTTTTCCACATATAAGTATTCAAAGGTTTTTCTGTCTATTGATCCTTCATAAAGGTAGCTGTTTAATAAATAATCAATTTTGTAATAAGCTAAATTAATTTCATTTAGTGAGACTGGGGTGTATTTTCTTGTATCATTTAGTATAAAATTCATTTTTCCTTCATATATAATATTGTCCATGAAGACTATACCCCCACCCTTGTCCGGTTTCATTATTCTCAGGTCATTATTATTTTTTAACTGCATAAAGTTTCTTTTTCTTCCTTGGAAAGATTAAAATCCATTTCATTTTCTTCGTACAATTGCCTAATGTCATTTTCTAACATATTTTCAAAATTTTTGACCTGTGGGTGCAAGGGTGGGTTGTATGTACTTCTATGCACTAGAACTGAGTCCTGAGGAGGCAGGCCGCTTTTGTCATTAGAATCCCCAGAGGCAAACAAAATACCAAGATTAATTTTCCTAAGAAAAAGCTTGACATCTATAATAGTATTGACCAATTCACCCTTTATAAATGGAATAAATTTAAAACCTTTACTTAACAACTGAAAATGTATTTCAGTTGGAGTAATATTGCTAAAATTGTAAATAGTAAAATTTCCAAATGTATGTGTGATACCTTCAACTTCAATAACATTATGATGTTGTTCATTAGTAGGGGTTGGGTGTATTAATTCCAATACCTCCCTCTCCCCCTTCTCCCCCCCCTTTTTTGAAAATTTTGACGTCCATCCTGTTTATTATGCCAACTGTAAGAATCTCTCATTAAAGGGGGAAATTCATCATCGTAATTTAGAAATTCCCTTTCTTTACCTTCATCATCATAATTTGCAAAAGGCGAATCACCATATTGTTGGTTAACATCGTTTCTCTTAAAGGGCGGCTTAGGGTAGTGAGTATTATTTTCATATTCATGTATATCTCTTTTTAACTTACTTATTTTCCTTTCAATAATTTCAGTACATTTCCACTCAATATCATCCTTAATTTTATAATACTTGTCCCTTTCTTCCCTTATTTGAAATATAAGGTCTTCCTTAACACATAGATCTAATGCCTCTATCTCATTCTGCAATAAATCTTGCACTCTGTTATTCTCCTGAATAATTAATTTCAAAATTTCAATACCACATTGATTAAAAACTTTCAACAATTCCTGATGAAAAAGTGATCCCCCTATAACATTGTTAGGATACTTGAATATTCTAAGACCCTTGGGAACCACTTTTCTAGTAATGCACTCTGTTAAATATTCATTCTCTACAGTCAAAGTTTTAAATTTCATCATTAATTTATACAGTTTGTCCAATTTATTGTAATAACTAATACCATCAGCCGTAGTCCGCTTTTGTCCATTCTTAAATTCAATGTTAAACGGCTTTTTTAACCAGTCATTAAGACAATGTGTTTTCCACGAAGTGTGGAAAGAATTGTTAACAGTACCTTTATTACTGTGATTTCCTGTGGGGTTATCCGGAGTATAGCCTGCATCTTCCAGCAATGAAGATGATCTATCTACAGTTTCAGTTTGCACCAAAACCCTCGGTGTCTGAACCGGATTAAAAGTCTCACCATTCGGTTCCTCTCCTGCAAGGTCGAGATGTACATTTCCACTGTTGCGGCGTTTTCTTTTAGGTTTTGCTCCCTTTGACCATTCGGTCCGCTCCAACGCACTTGCACCCTCTTCTCCTTGCTTCCGGTTAAACGTCTGGCAAAGCGGCGTTAAAAGGTCAATCAACTGTGTCAGTTGACCTATAAGTCTCCGTGATTCCCCCATGTCCTCCTTAGGTGTTCCGCCTTCCATTCGGAAAGCACAAACAAACCAAGAAAAAAATACCAAATCGAACTGAACCAGATAAATCCAAAAAACCAAATCGAAGGCACGAAACACCAGCAAGGTTCCACAGTTTAATGACTGAACAAAAGAGTCAAACAGTATTCCATCCACAAAAATAAACGCTCTTAACTAAAAAATTGCGTTTTCGTCGTTCCTCACAATGACTTCATCAGATACAATCAATTAAATTAATTAGAGCATTAAATACAAAAAACTTTTAAAAAAACAACCAATTAATCAAAGTGCATTTCTAAGTAACCAATCAATAAGTGTTCCTCATGAATATTAAAATCTAAACTAGCCCATGTTAAAAACAACTTTTTTACTCAAACATTTTAATAAATAAATACATTAAAAACATTAATTGTGGTATACTTATTCCAGACAAACTTACAATCAGTCATGTCCCTACATTTTCAGTAGCCAAAACACCTTCTCCAGTCTACAATTTCCACTGAAACAAGTCCTTCTCACAAACAAAAGTGAAAACTGAAGATTTCCCTACCTTTTCTCATACAGCCCAAAAACACGTAGGAAAACTCCCTAACACTGCCAATATAACCTCCGCCATGACTCCATAACACAATCTACGTATTCTTAAATTGACAGTACATAACTGAAATACTTCAACACAAATAAAACACTACCGATAACACAGACCTTACCAACAATAGCCGTAGCATATGTTTTAAAACGTTCTTCATACAAAAATCAAAATGCTAACCTAACACACTTAGGTTCATAGGTTCATAGCTGAATACTAGGCTAACTACCCCGAAAGGTCATTTTAAGCTTAGCTAATAATATATATATATATCTATATATATATATATATATATATATATATATATATATATATATATATATATATATATATATATATATATATATAGTATGTATGTATATATATATATTTCCCATAGTTGACTTAATTTGGCCACTGTTAGAATCAATTATATTGTAAATTCCGGCATCAATGCATGGCATGTGGAAAGACAAACCACGGGGTCAAGTCATGTTTCATCTCTCAGGTCCCCAGTATAAAACTTCTGCATGCCACATCCCTTTAAAGGGTACACAGGACCCTCTTCTGACTTCAGTAAGGGGGACATTTTAAGTAAGTGGCTCAGGGAGTATTTAGGTAGAGAGGCGGCGACATTGTTAGAGAACGGGTTTATCATGGGGTTCAGGATACCAGCAAAAGGTAAGAAAAAGGGGCATTATTAAGAACTTGAAATCTACAAAAGAACATCTGGATATAGTTAAGGCTAAGCTAAACAAGTTATTAGAAGTGGGCAGATTGGCAGGCCCATTTCCTAGTCCACCCAGAAGAGCAATCAAGGTTTCACCTAGAGGCATAGCCCCCCCTCCCCCCAAAAAAATGTGAATTTTATCTCAGTCATCACCTGTCATATCCAGAGGGGGAATCTGTGAATGATTAAAGGACATTAACAAAATTCTATTATTAAATGCTCAACTTCTCTGTCCATTTTATCTCTATTTATTGTCCCTGCTATGAATAAACAACAACACAGCATTTAAAATATTTTAAATTGACTGTTTCTCTCTACTAGAACAGTACCTTACTGTACTGTGGTAATTTCACTTTCAAAAAAAACATTTATCCTGCCCTGGAAAAGTCTCTAATTCATTGATGTCATCAAGGCCACTGAATACAGATAGTTTTCTGGCCAATTCCTTCCACAAACTGACATCACCATGACCATCCTAAAAACACACCCATGCTGTGATGTCACAGCTCCCTGGCATTTTCCCTACCCATACAGAAAGTAAAGGCTAGAACAAGGAAACAGTACATGAGTCAAGTCTCCTGCTGTGAGCTGTCAATCACAGCAGGTAACAACTCAAATTACCCTTAGCACTTTGACAGCTAGGGAAGTTTGGTGTGAAGGGGGATGGGAGATGAGTCAAAGAAGTACAATTCAGGCTTCACAAAAAAACTGCAGATTAGCCATTCTAAAAAGAACCAGCAATAAAAAGCACTTTTAAAGTCTGTTCTGTGGTATTTGCACTGTTTGTTTTTTAAGTAGTCATTGAATGGCATGGAATGTTACTTAAAACTAACTGACTGAAAGACAGCAGTGTATGCATGTAAAAATTAATGCAGTGACAGGAGCTTTAGGAAGAAAGAGGTCTGTATGTAACTTTTTACAGATGAGCACTGCATTGTGGGATACCTAGAGGCAGCATGAACAATCAGAATTACTTCAAGATGCCAGACCCCATGTGGTCAGACTCAGAAATTATGCATAAAATACTTAAAAACCTGTAAATAGTCCCAGAGTGGTGTTAAAATATAGGAAACACCAAACCATGATGAAATAAACATGTTTATTGAATCTGTGGGTGCAGTTCTCTTTTAAATAAATGGTGAAGGGACTTTAGAGCTTTATGCTTTATTTATGAAGTGGTTAGGAAAGTGAAAGGGAGAGGGGACCTTATGGCAAAAGCAGACATAGAATCTGCTTCTAGACTTTCACCCATTGCTTCTAAAGACCAGGGGTGGTTAGGCTTAGTTTTTGAAGGTCAGTATTACATGGATAAGTGCATGCCAATGGATGGTTCATTTGCTTGTGCTACATTTAAAAAGTTTAGTATCTTTTTGCTTTGTTTGGTGGCACACAGATTAGGGGAAGACAACATTGTTCATTACTTGGATGATTTTTATTTGTGGGGAGAAAAGACATGGGGGAATGTCAGTAAGCTGTAGACAACTTTAATCAAATCTACAAAGGGATACGGGTACCAGTAACAACAAGTAAAGTGGAGGACCCAACAAACAGATACCAGACATTGATGATTCATTAGCAGATTTCTCTTTTATAGTGATCTCAGTTCCTGTTGCTTTCTCCAAATGCAAAACCTACTCCGGACTGACTGCCGATCACTTATGGGTTTTATGGGCAGACAAGAATGGTGGCAAGGGGTAAGGTATAATAAATGCATGCAGCAATTTTTGCAGACTACATTATTCAGAAGCTGGGAACCAGCATGGCCAGTACCACTACAACAAATCAGTTCTTACGTTTTCATAATGAATGAAAGAGGTTGGAGTTTGGGGAGGGCAAAAAGCACATTATTAGCCGTGAACTGGTTTCATCAGGGTTAAGGGACTTAGCTAATTCATTTGAAGTATGGTCAAAAGGCTGGGGGAGGTAAGCGCCCAATATGCTTGACAAGATGTACCTCATTGGACCAACAGTACCATCCAAACGATGGCTTGCCATTTTAGCAGTTTTGTTTTTCTTTATTTGAAGTAGCACTATTTAGGACTGCTTTTCTGCTGTTTTTTGGGAGCAGTGAAATGGTCAGAAACTATTCAACTGAACAAGAAGAAAGTTCAATGGATGGTTTTACCTTTGGTATATGTACATATGTTGGGGGAAGATATTTGGGTTTATGTGGCTAAATCCAACACGAATCAAGAAAGGTCAGTGGGTAAGAGTGGTTACACCAAAGAGTTTGGAATAGAAGTTGAGTACAGTACGTTGGAGTGTCATAACTATATGGGTATGTTAGATGGTGTATTCTTTTGTAATCGGCAAGCTGATCCTCTTGCACAGTATCATGTGTGGACAGTTTTAGGGGAGGCTGTTAAATTGTGTGGCTTAGACACAGATAGATATATGTTGCATCCTTTTCAGATAGGAGCAGCTTCATATGGACACACAATGGGGGCATCACAGGCTGACATTAAGAGGCCGGGCAGGTGGAAGTCCAATGCTTATTAAAGCTATGTGAGGTGTAAATGACTTTAACTCTTGTTTTTTTGTGTTTCAGCCCACACATCAGATTGGAAGTACATTTGTATAGTTGGTAATTCCTCTATTTGGTATCACTGGGTCTAGGGTAGGTTGGTCTCACTCTTCCAAAGAGGAAATCAAGTTTCTTATGAGGTAGTCTGGTTTGGGGTATTAGGAATGTGGTTGCACCAAGTTAGAGCACTATTACAACAAGCAGCAAGAAGTAGTAAATCTTCTACAGCCATTGTGTTGCGCTTAGGGGGTAATGATATTTTCCAGCATCCATTAAAAGAATTAGTTGGTTTGATGGTAAACTGCATGCATGAATGCTGGCTGCAGGCTATTTATTTATTTAACATTTATTAACCGGGAAAGTCTGACTTGGAACAAAACCAATTTTCAGGGAGGCCCAGTGAGGAATGCCCTAGATGCATGTTTTTGTAACATGGGAGGAAACTGGAGCACCCAGAGGAAACCAACACAAACTCAGGGAGGAGATGCAGATTCTGTACACAAAGCACTCCAGCCGAGAATTGAAGCAGAGAACCTCTTGCTGTGAGGTGACAATGCTACTGCTGCACCACTGAGCCATATTATCTGGTCAGAAGTGGTACAGAGAAGAAGGTGGAGGGGGGGCTAGGTCCATTGATGTGGTGGAAAGAATGAGACAGAGAATTAATAATACCATGGATAAGTTGCTAAGGGACACTAATGTGTTGTACATTCCTCACCCTGACATTCAGGTCTGGTGGCCAGACAGGTACGATGGGGATGGGGTTCATTTGTCTGAAGACGGTATGCAGGTTTTTTGTAAGGAATTGCACAGAGGTTTAGCACTGAAGGGCCTACACTTAGAGTAGTGTGAAATGTGCGTGGTGGAAGGGACAAATATTCCTCCCTTCTGTGGGGGAAGGCAGGAAAGATAAGGTCTCAGGACTCTTTAGCTGGACCTTTCACAGGCCAGACAGCCCAGAAGGATTGTTGCCAGGAGACCTATCAGCCTGACAATGGCTCCTTGGCATATTGTAAGGCAGTCCAGAGGAATTGTGAAGAATTGTGAAAAAAGTTATTATGATGTGGGTATGATGAATCAGAAGGGCTGGATATTGACAGTGTTGTCTGTTGTCCTGTAAGTTTAGGGCAATGCTGTGAAAAAAAGAAATGGACTCTCTGACATTCCTGTCTTGTGCACATCCTAAATAAGTGGCTTCTATTAGGAAAGGTCACTGGCAGTAATTGGCAATAAACACTTGGCTGTGGCCATTTAATCCACCTGATGGCTCAATGCTTTTTATTAAATATGTAACTTTAATTTATTAAATATGCACCTTTGATACATATAGATGATGGTGATATAAAATGATTTACAGTGTACTGAACTGGTTTTATAAATGTGGTTCAATGGCAATGATACAAAATTATTAAAGATGAAAAATTGCTAAACTGATTATATAAGTGTGGCACATGAGTTAACATCCTGCGTTGCATCAATGGTCAGGGTAAGGCATTTGACAAAGTATGGATAGTGGCTTGCTGTTTTAGTCAAGGCAAGTAGAGCTGTACCAATCTCAGACAAATGTACTGTATTAGTAACTGCAACTTTAGTCATTTTGTATGGCTCATAGTGTTGGCTGCTTTGCACTTCCATAGCACTCAGTTACTGATGAGTGCTCAACAGGGCCCTTAACTGGTAGGAATAACAATCTGGTTGTATGCATCACTCCAGTTACTGTATCAATAGTTAATGTTCATAATGACTCAAGAGCACTTACAAACCTAATCAGTTTTACCCAATTTTCTATCCATAGGGAAAAGATAACAAGGGCCAGCAAGTGGGGTTTATTTTGAAGACTGAGAGCAAGGTACTGTTTTCTTTTGCTTCTCATATTGATAAGGGTTTATGAATGATTGTTAATGAATAAAGTTACAAGAAATAACAGTGGAATAGTATTGGACAGCATGAAATCAATCACTAGTAAGCATAAAAAAGTGCAGATACTGTGATGTGAGGTAACTTCTGATCACTAAGATGTGACTGAATGTTCCCAGTGCAGCTCTATGGTAGGGAACTAGTTGTTGCCGTCACAGATGGGAACAAAATAATCCCAGAGAAATAAAACATTACGAGAATGTGCTGAGTGCAGAAAGTGTTACAATAGCAGCACAAAAGGAAAATGACCAAAGATGCAATAAACTTTAAACAGTATCAATGCAACAGTGATAATGTAAAAGCAAACATGCAAAGAAGTGTAAGTCAGACCAGAATGTAGTATAAATCATCACAATCATAAGCTTACATGATGCAATAATTCAGTCAGTAAAATAAGTAGTAAAATAAATAAGTTTTTGCAACAGTGGGTGACTCTGCAGTGGCCATTGTTGGAGCCGCTGGCCACTTACCTGTTTCCTGGAATCCCTCTGATGTAGCCTTGCCAGCCACTACTAACCACAGGTCAGATACATCCTCTCTGGTCATTCCAGTGCCTTGCTTGGGCATGAGAAAACCATCCATTGTGGTTACAGGAGATGCTTCTGGAGGACTTTATTGAGATGGCCAGTGAAAGAGACCTTTTGTTCTGGATGGTATGTTGTCCTCTAACCATGCCCTTCTTAAGGATCTGCCTAGAAAAAAAATGAACGTTGAAAATAAGGAGTTTCTGTTGATAAAAATGATGTTATTACCCTGGCCAGGAGTCTATTACAGTCGGTCAGTGCTGGTTGTTATTTGCCTTTTCCTAATAATAGTGCCCCTTTTTCTAAGGAAGATGATGCATTTTCTGAAGAGTCTAATGTTTTTTTTTTGTAATATAATTTTTATTACAATTTCCAATAAACAGCAAAATAATGAAAACTGCTACCATCCAAAGGTCTCTTTACAGAAAATACGAATTAATGTCCAAAAACAACAGAAAGAGACCACCCTGACGGAATAAAACGTAAACTGAATTTATTATAAGAACAAGCGCTTTCACGTGTATTAAAATACGCTTCCTCAGGTTTTAACAGCAACAAAATCTCAAGGAGTTTAAATACATATCTAATCTCTAGTTCATAGGTTAATAGGTTGACAGGTTAATAGATTAGTTGTTCCCAATTACAATTAAACAAACCAACTGATCTATCCTGCTCTTTAAAACAGAGCAACTCCTTTAGTTTTATAAGAGTTTCAGTATAAACATTTCAAAGTAAGAAATGAAAAATAAAATAAAATAAAAAATGAAAAATAAAATAAAACTAAAAAACTAAAATAACTAACATTTCAAAAATCATAAGATCCTGTCATGTTTAAACTCAAGCAAATAAATTATGACTATATAGCTGTAAGTATATATTTTTTTGCATATCTAATATACCTAATGATCAATCCAAATAAATAATGAAGTACATTCAAAATACAAAATACAAATTACAAATTACAAAATACAAGATAAATAAGCTTAAAATACAACTTAATAGATATCATTATAATCATCTACTTGCAATTAAAGCAGGTTTAATGCTGACACATTGGTTAAGTCCTGGTTCAATATGGGCTCTCATTCTTAAAATCCAGCATAATTCAACTGATTCAAGATAGTTCATCTTGTCCCCCCCCATTTGTTAACATTTATAATCTGTAATACTTTAAATTTAAATGTATGATCTAGGTGTACGGCAATATGTTTAACCAAAGCATTAGATGGATTCATTTTTCTAACATCATAAACATGATTATATACCCTGTCTTTTAATTTTCTTGAAATCATGCCTATGTAGAATGCTGTGCATTCTGTACATGTGGCTAAATATATTAAATTCAAACTGTCAAAAGTAGCATGAAATCTGGGAGTGAAAATATAATCTAGACAGGGATGAACAAATTGTTGTTCATCAGTAATATACTTACACACGTTACACTTATTACATGGAAAAGTACCATTCCTCAATATACGCCTATTTATATTATTATATTTAACACTTGTCCTCTCAATACAAAGTAATCTCTTCAGATTCTTGCTGTTTCTATATCTAAATCTTGTTTTTTCACCTACAAGCTTAAGAATCTGTGGGTCTGTAAGTAGTGCATTCCAATTCTTGCTAATAATTTCTGTAACTTTCCTATTATCATTGGTATATCTAGTAGTAAAGGCTATCTTAGTTTGATTATATCTAGTTTCGGTAACACACTTTATCCTTCGATATCCTTTACATATAGTCTGATGTTTATTTAAGCTGGCATTCACTGAATTTAATGCTAATTGTTTCATATCTCTTACCAGAGAATCAGTGTAACCTCTATCCTGAAATAACTCATCCATGTGTTCTAATTGCAGGGACCTATCAGTGTCATTTCTACAAATATTAATAATCCTCATAAATTGGCTCTTAACAATATTCGGAAATACAAAACGTGGGTGCATGCTATTAAAATGTAACAGTGCATTCTTCCAACATGGCTTCCTGTATAAAATGGTTGAAATTAAACCTTCCAAATCCTTAGAGATGGTGATGTCCAAAAAATCTATCTTTAAGAAAGAAGCTTCCATGGTGAATTTTAGGAAGTTTGTAGTTGTTTCCAAATATACGACTAGATCTTTTATCAAATCCAGATCTCCATCCCAAATAATAAGCATGTCATCCACAAAATGTCTATACAGTATTATGTGTGGGAAGAATGCACTGTCAAACAAATAAGCCTTTTCCCACTGATGCATAACCAAATTCGCATAAGAGTTTGCACATGGGGTGCCCATAGCGACACCCCATGTCTGTGCATATAAATTTTCTTGAAACATAAAGACATTATTGTTAAGAACTATATCCAAAAGAGTACAAATAAGTATCTGTAAATAATTTTCAACCCCCCATTTCATGTAATACTTCTCTAATGGCCTCAATTCCATATTCATTAGGAATTGCTGTAAATAAATTTTTAACATCTAAAGTAGCCAATATATAAGATGGAAGTATATGTTCCATCATTAAGTTATTTAAATCATCTAACAACTGATAGGTATCTTTCAGGATAGTAGGAATACTTCTGGCAAGAGGTCCCAATATCATTTCTAAATAGTGGGAGATATTCTCTGTGACCCATTTTTCCCCTGCTACTATTGGACATAGGGGAGGTGGCACGATGCCTTTATGTATCTTCGGCAGACCTTTAATATAAGGAATTAAAGGAAAGTCCACTATAAAATAATCATAAAGTTCCGGGGTGATCTGTCTGCACATCAATAAATCATATAAATCATCATGAACCTTTCTCACTATTTTAGCAAGAGTATTTCGCTCTATCAGAGTATATGTGTTCGTATCATTCAGCATATTAAGCATCATTTCATTATACATATCAGTATCCAATAGTACCACCTTCCCCCTTTGTCTGCAGGTTTTATGGTCAGGTTAGTATTATTTGATAGACAAAATAAAGAATGTCGTGCATTAGTGTTTAGATTACAATACTGACATTTATGTACAGAACTTGAAAAATATTCATAGAAATCTTTTTCACACATTTGAATAAAACATTCAACATTAGAAGGCAAAGTAGGTATGTATGTACTCTTACGTTTGTGACGACAATTAAAATTCAAATCAACTTCATTACTATCATTAAACAGTAATTTTAGAGAGATGGATCTTCCAAAAAGGCGTATATCAGTCAATAGTTCAGTAAGGCTGCTGCCTTGTGAAGGAATGAAGGAAAGGCCCTTGTTCAATAGAGTTAAATCAGTGGAATTCAGTTCATAACTCGAAAGGTTAAATACGAGTTCATTTAGTTTCTGTTCCATTGTCTTACCTCTAAGTTCTCGCCTGAGAACTTTATTTTCCGTCGTCCTCGACTGTTGGATCTTGTTTGTGACTTCCCTCGATACTGCATGGGAAGAGATAAAAAATTTCCAATAAACCATAGATACAGATAAAAGAAGAAAAATTGGCTTTCGCTTATATTAGTTGCATGCTGTCAAATACAGTCAATAATAAACTTCAAGAAATATGTCTTACATTTGCTAGAAGTATAATTACAATTGAACATGAGATCATAAAAGGTAGTGTTTGAAATTACACATACTAAATTATCTCATAAAGACTATGTACCCATATGTCTAGGCCTATTTTAATTAACTATATACATTATATACACTCGGTTGTCACTTATAAAAGATGATCTACATAGAGACACTAGGTGTTAATACTACCAGTAAGGTTAGAAGGTATGCTCGTACGTGGTTATTATGTCCCTTAGTGAATTGGTTGGAGATGTACAATCCTCGTCTGGTGAAGTTGAAGCAGTTGGTATAGCATATTTAGTAAGAGACTATTTAAATGAGGAAGAGACAGAAGAAAAAAAAAAGAAAAAGAAAAAAAGTTGTAGATAGATAAGGGCCTAGTTAATAGCTTCTACAAGGTTACCCCAATATTTCTGGAAGTACTTTATTTTCTTTTTACTTATTGTACTTAATTTGCTTGCCAGAACATATTTAGTAGCAATGGTTTTAAACTCTTTCCAGGATGTTTTTGTTCTATCTAGCCAGTTGAGTGCAATATAGGTTTTGAGTAACGCACATAGTGTTACAATAATATGTTTTGACTCAGAGTTGTAGGAACTGGGAAAGATGTTCAAAATTGCCATTTCCCATGAAAGGGAGGATTTCACTGAAGAGTCTGATGTTGACATTGACAGTTATCTTCTCCTTAGGGTTTATAGCCTAAGACTCTGATTCACTTGATAGTAAGCCTAAAGGTGTCTCTATGGAAGCTTTCTCTTTTTCTGAGACTATTTCCAGGCTATGAGATGTATTTGCTTGAGAACAATCAGACAGATGTTCCCCCTGAGTTGGGCAGATATTATGATTTACTTGAATAAGAGCTCCCTAATTCTGCACCCATTCCTTCTGTTTTGCCAGGATTGGAAGATGCTCTTAAAGCTGCCTGTAATACACCCAATTCTCCCTCAACAGTTGCTTAAAAAGCTGACAAGTTGTAGAGAGTTTCACAAGTTAATACATTTCTCTATTCTCATCTTACAGTTGACTTAGCTGCTATCATGTCTATAGGTCCAGCATAAAAAAAAGCATCTTTCCTCCTACAATCCAGTCCTTGGGGATGAGGGGTGGGAGTGGTTGGACAGACAGCGTGACATACATTTTTCTTCTGCCACATTAGTCTTCAAAGTCCTGAACTACTAGGGCTATAGGTAGAAGTTTATGCAAAATTATTAAATTTCTTATTCTCTGTATGTCTTGCAGCTTTTCTCCCTGGGTCTCTGCTGAAAATGGACTAGTTGTCCAGTTGGACTTTCCCGGTAAACAAATGTAAAATAATAATAATAACTAATACGCTAATAGCTTGGAGGAATTTTCTGCTTCTCTGACCCCAGAAGGTAGGTCTTAGGTTTTACACAATCTGATTCACTTATCCCAAGTATTTAAACATGCCTTAAAAGTGTATATGACTGTACTGATGCTTTCTTCAGGGTTTCTGCTTCAGTTACTGTTTTGATGAGATTTGTTTGGGTATGCAACCAAACCTTTTCAGATGACTTAAAGTCAAACATTGAGTTCATCCTTTAGACACCTAAGTTTTATTTTGGCCTGCATAGTTCCTCAAACAATGCAATGAGAGAGGTAAATTAATACAGGGAATTTATAGGATTTTTAGATCCCCATATTCTTCCCTTCTAAATCATCTACCCCTTTCAAAGGACAGAACAAGCAGAAAGCAGCCTAATGTCAGACAGACTACCAAGAAGAAATGACAGCAGAATAACACCCCCCACCCAAATAAAGCAAGGAAATTCCCCTAAAAGGGGAAGACACCAACTTCAGAATGACTATTTTGGAGGCTCAGACACCTACCCCCTTCCTCAGAGCCGGATCATGGTCAAATGGGGTTCTGGACAGTCATTCTGTATCCCATCACTTGGCTATTTTTCTCCAGTTATCATGTAACCAAAGTACAGGGTTTGAGTCTCAGCAAGATAACTAACTTGCCATCCCTACGCAAGGTATTATATACCTTATTGGCATCTCTGGTATGAACATCTTCTCTGGAGAAGAAGATGAACTTGCACCCAAACACACAACTTTAAATTCCATGTGTGCAGAAAAGAAGCAGAAGCAGCAAATACATGTGTGTTGATACTCACAAATGCAGAGTGTGTTCTTAGAGAAGAACCCTGCTAAAAAAAACATCCATGTGCTTTTTTTAATTAAAAATTAGATGCTGTGGCAGCCATGTGTGATTGCACCCCTCCCCCAAACAACAGGCCATAGCAAACTGCCTAGCTAGCCTAGTGCTGGATACATCTCTGCTCCTCCTGCCTCTATCGCCCTGCCACTTTTGCAGTATCAGTCCTTCAGTGCTCCAGCTTGGTATCAGATAATTTCAGACAGATGGGTTTTGATGATTCAGGAGGGTTGCAGCTGGCAAAGGATAGATTCTCCTCTTTTCGGGAGGATTTTCCCATCACCCTCCAAAGTACACAGAGTTGTTTCCTCAGGTGTTTCAACACATGTTAGAAACAGGAGGCATAAAACATTTTTCTGCAGAACTCTTAGTAAGGGGCTTTTATTTCATAATGTTTGTGGTTCCAAAAAAAGGAGCACTCTTGGAGACCAGTTTTGGATCTCTCCTTCCTCACTCAATATTTGAATTTACCAAAATTCAAGATGGTGATCCTCCAATCAGTGTTAGCACTTCTCCCAGACCACAGTGTTATGGTAAACTGAGATTTCATGCATGCTTACCATCAAATAACAATATCACACAAATTCAGTATATTCCTAAGATTTTGTGTGTGTGGGACACATTATTAATTTTCTGCATTGCCTTTTGGTCTATCTGCCATGCAAAGAGTGCTTGCAAAGTGCCTAGTACCTGTGGGGCCTACTGCAGACTGCAGGGTATCCATATTTTTCCTTATTTAGACAACTTGCTGATTTGTGCAGAGTCTTTGCCCAGATGCTAGGAGTCATTAACAAAGGTTTCATCCCCATCAGGGGTGAAATGGAATGCTTGTTAACACATATCATGCAGCTATTCAGTTCAATACACAGGCTGTCGCAGATTCTGGATGCAAACACATAATAGACTGAATTTAATAAACCCTACACAGCTCGCCAAAACCGTGTGCACATCACAGCACGTTGCTCACATGATAACATGTCAATTTGTATTCAGTAAGCAGCTCTACACTGTGTGTAGAGCCACACAAACCTGGTAAACATCATTGCATGCTAATTACAGCATATGTAGCTGAGCTGAATTGTATGCTAATCAATCAATCCAAGATGGAGGAGCTATTCAACAAGCTATAAAGCAATCATGTACACTTAGTGCAGGTTTGGCCTTGAATTCCAAAACCTGTTGGAATATAGCCACAAAAACTACTCTACACAGAAAGAATGTTAGGGGTTGCTGTTACTCTTCTGCATTTGTATGTCTGAAGGACCCACGTCTATGCTACTACTGCAGCTAATAGACCTCGGCCAAGAACATTAAGGGTGTTTAGACCCAGTTTAACTTTTCTTGGTCTGCATAATGTGGAAATAGCAGACTGCTGCAGGATGGATAGGAACACACTACAGGAACTCTGCAACCCCTGTCTTCCTCAACTGACAGCAAGGGCAAATCAAGGTTGAACTTATACCTGTGGACACTAATGTATATGTAACACTTAGAATATTAGCTATAGGAACCTTCCAGAAACCAACATGAGGATATGCTGAGGGTGTCACAGGCATCAGAATCTAGGATCCTACATCAGTTCCTGAATCCTATGTCCCAGCATGCCAGTGACTACATACATTTTCCCCATACCCCTGTGGACAGTGGTACAACTCTTCAGGATTTCTACTCTGTAGTACACTTCCCTGAAGTTCTCGGTGCCATAGACTACATTCTAATTGAGATCAAAGAACCACCCAGGGAACAGGGAAGGTTGTACATAAGCAGAAAGGGCTTACACTCCATTGACTGTAAGGTCATGTGTAATTCTAAGGGAATCGTGATAAATGTGTGTGCTGACAACCCCAGCAGTTACCACGACTCCTACACCTGGCACAACTCTGAGCTCTTCCAGAAGTTTTCTACGGGGGATATCCCACAAGGTCATTTATTGGGTCATGCAGGGTATACACTCAAGCCATGGCTGATGATGCCCATCAGAAATGCATACACACTTACTGAAGAATGCTATGAGGCACATGCTCAAACAAGAACTATCACAGAGCATTTGTTTAGGCTGCTGAAGTCATGGTTCTGGTGCCTATTTACATCAGGGGAGCCCCACAGTACAATGCCAGTAATTGTGCTGAAATTTTCACTGTCTGTGCTCACAGTTTTATCCTGAGTAAACAGCTTCAACAGGAACACCAAGGAGAAGGGGCACACATCCCACCACCACTAGCAAGGTCACCACAGCCACACACAGGTGAGGACTCAGAGGGGAAACTACCAGCTGATGTGGGTGAAGTAGACATAAGCATGCACAATATTCATTTGCATTGGCTAAGAGACAAAAGATAGCACACATGCTAACCACCTAAGGGTACAAATTTCATCCTATGCATGTACATAAAGTAAAATTGATGCAAGGCAATGCTCACAACATTTACTTATCCATGTAATGACTGTGAACTGCTAGCACCACACAGAGTCACTGGACAGATAGGAACACACTACTGGAACCCTGCATTTATTTTCCTGTTCCAGTTTCAATGCTTGTAACTGCTAGACTATCAAGGTAAGTGTTGAAACTGGAACAGGAAAATAAATGTCTAAGAACACAAATGAATGGCAGATCTTTGCATACTTTTACTTGCTAATGTAACTACTTGCTAATGTAGCTAAGTAGAGGGTATGAGTTTTACAGTAATGACATAAATCTGTGACAGGGCTGACTTGTCAATAGATGATCTGTGACAGGACTGACTTGTCAATAGATGTTTGCTTTTTATTAATTAATAGGCCTCATTCATCAAAGATACGCACAATATAAAAACCTGTAAGAAAGCAGTACACTTTTCAAAAGAGCATCACAAACACATATATAATAAGCACTCAGTCAGGTATATACCAAGTGCATCAGGCAAAATACATATGTATCCCTGAATCCAAAAAAAATAGAAACAAGATGGCACAGATATCATTTGGACAGGGTGTTGTTTGGGGGAGGAACTTTGCATGTGAGTAAGAAAGGCAGGCAGAAATTTAGATAATTATCAAATGGCCAATGAGACAGAATGAGCTGCAAGCCTCATGAATGAACTATGTACCTGTTATGCATGTGTGTCTGCATGGGTACTTGAGGTGAAGTGTATGTGTGTCTGCAAGAATACAGCCAAGCTCTATGGTAGTGCTATGTCCTAGCATGTCGGACAGGTGTGTGCAATGCATGGTAGAGTTAATAGTTCATTGTCATCACCCCCGACCATGGGAACTGGCTCTGCCAGGAGTTGTACTGGCATGTGCATGCCCATTGTCAGATGTGCTGGTGCTACCTGAACAGGATTGATGTCTGCTGGATGAGCTCTTCTCACAAGTGTGCCAATGACCATGACCTACCATATCTGGGTGTAGACACCTCAACCACTGAAGTGATAGTGGAAGTATTAACACTACTGGAGCATGATCAGACACAACCATGTTGGCTAACAGCAGATGATGCTGCTGACCTTCATCCACATGGATGCTGTCCCCCTACCAGCAGAAGTTCCATCAAAGACACAGCCTGTTCCATGTTTCATTCATCCAAACCATTGACTCAGTGACACACTGGAGGCAATCATGCATGTCAGCCTGTACCACATCTACAACCCTAAGCAGGTCCTCAGAGGTCATAATATAACATGCCTGTGCCTGCATGATGGCCCCAAAAATACGTCAAGTGGCACGTAATGACACACCAGGATCAGTGGAGGGTGGATAAATATGCCTCCTCCAAGCACCCGTAACAACCCTACTGCATGGCACCTCTCCCATACTTTGGCTACAGCCACAGTCTACTGGCACTGAAGCTGCAGTAACCACACTACCCTGATCAAATGTCTCACACTCCACCTGTCCAATATCTGAGGACTTAGTGGAATAGGTACATGTAGGCGCACTGATAGTCTCTGATGGAAATCCAGGGGATAGCTGAATGTCAACCTCAGTGTCAGATTCAGCCTCTGTTTGGTCACCATCTTCATCAGAGGCTACCAATACTCTGACATTAGGTGGCAAGAATTCTACACTTCCACTGCTAGGATCACCTGTGATAATAAGCAACAAACATGAAAGAAATTAATACTACACTAAATATTTAAAACAATTCATATGGTAACAAACTAACACTGGTCCCACTATGGCAGATACTACAGCAATACAGACACTCATTACACCCACCTCACACATAAGAGATAAATACATATATCTGACGAATGGTCATCAATAATCAATTTCTTGCTTACCATGTGCAGGTGATGCCAACTTTGTAGGGAAGATGGTCCAGGAAGAAATGAAGCAAGGGAAGGATGCACATTAAACATCACAATGGGAATAACACAGGGAGAGAGTAAATATACAATTTCCTATATGTCTGGTAAGAGTAGTTTTAACTGAAACTTGGCTGGCACACATCCACTCACAACCTATGTGTAATGAACAGCTGCATGGTATGTCTATTAAGTTATCAATAAGGACAGTAAAAAAAAAATTCTTCCCAAGAAGTTTTAGTCAATTGATATATACAAGCAAATTTAGAACTTGTCATATGTAAGTTTACCTAGAAGCTGCTCCTGAGACACAGTTCTCCTCCCAGACACATCAGCACCGACATCAAACACAAGTTGCTGTGCAGTTTCCAATGACCGTTGTAGATCTCTGGCAGTGCACACAATCTCTTCATTTGGTGTCAGTGGGGGCTTGTTAGCAGGTCCCCACCCTATTAACAACTGCTCATGGGCAGCTGCTGTCCTCTGGGCTGATGAAATCATATCAGTGGCCCGATGACACACCTGATCATAAGTCCTGGTGTGACCCCCTACTGCATTGACATCATTCACTAACTGGTTCCAAATCTGAATTCTGGCAGCCATAGCCACACATCTTCTCTCACACAGAAAGGTGCCATGGCATCTGAATGTTTGGACTATCACATCATTTTCTGAGTCACTGAAAGGGGGTTTATATGTATCTGTACGCTTGAAGAGAAGGATAGAGCACACAAATATCACCTAACTAAAGTCTTGCTTATATAGCCATTTGTCATCATTAAGCACTGGAAACACACATTTCAGTTATGAAAACTGAAGGTTATGTGGTTGTTCCATCTCACCCTCACACAAACCAATGCTTGTCCAAACCAAGGAATACCACTTTATTATGTTTCTCACTGAAATATCTAGATGCCTACACATTTTCAAGAAAAAAACACTTGAAACACACTTTTGTTGGGGCAACACACACATGGTAAGTGGCTCCCCACCCCCAAAACAACAAACAAACGAAGGTTTGTACGAGCCAAGGAATACCACATAGTTAAGTTGGTATATATGATTCCAATGCAATTATCAGAATGTGTACACATTTACAACAAAAACTCAATTTATGATTGCCATTCACCTCTCATTGTGACCACCACTCCCCTGGAGGTGTCTTTGGTCCATCTCAGAAACATACCATCTGTGTCAATGATGTGTACATTACAATTCTCTGCAATAACATAGAAGATTGTAAAATAATTTTAACAATAACACGTGATGAAAAGCCTAGCTGAGAAATGTAAATGCCTGCCAAAAATGCCTATGCCAACAGTGAAATATAAGAAGTGCATACAGGTAAAAGTTCCATTTTCTACTGGATATATAAATTGCTTTGTAACATGTTACAAAATCTAATATGTACTTGAAAAATGCATGCACACCTTAGCAAAATTAGAAGCCTTCTCAGTAGATAAATCAAAGTCAATAGCAATATTCTGTTTTGCCCAAATACACATATTTCCTTACCTTCAAGTTCCCTAGCTACATGGGTACCTTTTTATAGTGTAGATTCAGGCCTCTGACCATGGTGAAGATGCAAATGAGGTATGATCTGAATTGGTGAATACCAAACTTTTGACTTCATGTATCTTCTGTACATAGTGTAGGCTTTACAACACTGTTAGTTGATGATGGATTGAAACTGTAAATTATTATTGGGAGAGAGAAGGAATTAATATCAGCAATCCAGACTATATTCCTTGCAGTGGGTGTGTCACTCAGGATATACCTACAAAGTGTAGAAGTAACTTTAGCAAGCTTTTAAATGGCACTAAATAGCACACATTTATCATTTATGTTCAATAGTAGACAGACCCTCCTGCTTGTGCTGGTAAATGTTTTCACTGTCAGTGACAGTTTGTCATGTACTTTTTATAATACAGTTAAAGGAGCATGGTACAAAATGCAGTATAGCATGCATGTCTTACATTATAGCAGAAATAAGAATGAACAAAATACAAAGAGAATACAAAGCTGCATTTGTGCAAAGATATTCATAAATGGTTGTGTGATCACTCATTGTCTGAAGATGTAAGCAACACATGTACAACCAACTAAGAATGTACAAGTGTATGTCCTGTTAATACTGCAGAGGAAATGAGAACTGTATGTATGGATATGATTTGCTTTCCTGCTGCAAGCTATGTCTGTGGCAAGGACAGATAACATACCATCATGTATTGTAGTTTCATTAGTATGATGGTTCAGATCCAAAGATGTGTAAAATTATGTAACATATGTTAAATGTTTTTTAAATATTAATATTTGGGTGGCACATGGCCAAGTGCACATGGTGAAATGTGTCAGTATTTAAAATTTAATTTCAGTTTGGAAGATATGTACAGCACAAATTACAGCTGTGACTCAACTATGTGCATAGCACCCCTTGTAAAAGCATTAAGGCACACAGGACATAACATAGACCATGCCTCATGTCCCAGATTATTTAAGCATAAATGATATTAAGATTGTTTTTTTACAAAGAAAATTAATTTTCATACTTGCCTGTCTCATTTGCACATTGCTCACCTGTGCACGAACACAGCTTATGACTGCTCTAAAAAAGATAAATTGTAGTTTGTAAAAAATGCATTGCAACTTCTTTCTTCTTCCCTTCATGCAAATATGCTAAGCAGCATTGTATGGCTGTTAGCATTCATGCACAACTGCAGATCCACAACATCTGTAGAAAAAAGATACATTGTAATTTGCAAAAAAAGATACATTACTTGTTCTACCTTCCTGCGTGCAAATATGGTGAGTGGCATTGCATGATGATCAGCAATCTGGACAGTAATGAGTGTAAAAAATACAGCTACTGTGCACCTTTCCCTGTGGAAGCTCATGGCTACAATACAGGTGAACCAGGGATGTACTCCAGCACACTCTAAATTTTAGTAATGCTGTTCCACTTAATTTTATATAAAAACGAACAATAGAAAAACAATTATACATAACAATACCTATGTATAGCAGTTGATATCATATGAATTATATATGACTGGGAGAATCCTGACAATTATGTTTCTGTCATTAAAAGTTTCTTTTTTGCCCTAGGATGGACTTCATACTTTACTGATAGTCATCTTCATCAGTGGTCTCCAACCTTTTTTGCACCAAGGACCAGTTTCATGTAAGACAACTTTCCACGGACCAGCCATCACGTGTACATAGAAATAAAGCATAATAAAGTGCATAATAAATACAACTCACCATAAAGCAGAATCAATGGGAGCCCTGAACTTGTTTCCCTGCAATGAGATGGTCCCATCTATGGGTGATGGGAGACTGACATCCAAAGTGTGTTCCTTATGTCCAGTCTATGCTGTAATTTCATTTTTGGTTGCTGTCATTGCAGAAAACCCCACTTCACAAAGATGGAGTGTTGGAAATGGGAGCAAGGTTTTCAGTGCTTATTCAAGCAACTTTCTAGGTTTATAAGAGCAATATTTGAAATCTGTCCAGATTATTTGTGGATCTGTCCAGATTTATTGTGTGAGATACTGAGAGGTATGGTCCAGAGGTACCCAGACCTCTTAATAATTTATGCTTAATTGATGCTGCTCTGCTGCTTCCAAGGATTGCTCACACACACACACACACACACACACACACACACACACACACACACACACACACACACACACACACACACACACACACAGTCTGTCCTGCTTTCATGCACACATTCACTCACACACACACAGAAATGTACACATGCACTCTTTTTCGGTTTCATTTTTTAAAATTTTTATTTTACACTGGCTAAACAGCAAAAGCGCTGCTTAGCGAGTGTAAAATAATGGCTCAATCAATCTCACTGTTTACTCTGTCATACACATACACAATCTCTTCTGCTTTCACACACACATGCATTCTGCTTTCATGCACTCAATCACTCACATATACAAACAGAAACAGAAACACACTCATGCACATACACAAACACATTCACTTTTTCATTTCACTCCCTGCCTAAAAGTTTCTATTTGGCTGGTGATTGGGGACGGCTGATCTGCACAGCTCACATAACACAGGTATAGCTGAAAAACAGAATGCATTGTGCGGTCTGACCCAGAACTCAGAAATCTGTCCTAAAGTAATACAAGTATATGCATTTTCAGTATATTGTCACACATTACTCCTGCATCACACACAAGAATGCATAAACTAGGATCTTGTCAGGTCACACACATGCATGGGTAGCTGAAGTGTGTAATGTGTCAATATTATTAATAAGCATATCTGATAACCACTTTAGCTCTGGCAATGAGGAGAAAACACCAATGTGGAAGAATGTGTTCTCTATTTTACATAGGTTTGAATCCCACATTATACAAATTACTTTTACCAGTGTGTAAGGCCCCACAAAATATTTGTCAAATCATAAAATTTATACCCCCAGTTCCTGTTTTAAAAGTCAAGTTGTTTAACAGGTATACCAGCAGACAAGCCATAAATTAATGTTGACTGTCACATTAACCTCCTTATTTCATATACTGTCTTCCTCAATGTTTGGCAATGCTGCTCTCTACTCACCATTGCATGAGCATGGTTGTCATAGTTATGTAGGTTTGCACACTGGCCGAAAAACATGATATCACATATTGGTGGGAAAATACTTTTAACAGTTTTTGGATGATCTGTGCAGACATGGCTAGAGCTGGCAAGGATATTGCCAATTCAGGGCTCAAAGATAAGGTATACAGGAGTCAAGAATATTCAATGCACTGCTCATAAAGAGCCACAGCTATAGGCTGCTGCACAGGGACTACACCAGGTCTCAATATAAATCTGAGGCATGGAACAGTCTACCCAAGGTTGTTTCCAGTGCGACTGGCATTCCACACACTGTGAAGCAATACAGACATAATTTCAATGACCTGAAACAATGCAAGCAGGCACAACTCAACCAGTGACTGGATGTGTTTAGGACTACTGACATCCCACAGTTGTGAAAGTATATAGATATAGAGCTGGCAAGGATGTTGCCAATTCAGGGCTCAAAGATAAGGTATACAGGAGTCAAGAATATTCAAAGCACTGCTCATAAAGAGCCACAGCTATAGGCTGCTGCGCAGGGACTACACCAGGTCTCAATATAAATCTGAGGCATGGAACAGTCTACCAAAGGTTGTTTCCAGTGCGACTGGCATTCCACACACTGTGGAGCAATACAGACATCATTTTAATGACCTGAAACAATGCAAGCAGGCACAACTCAACCAGTGACTGGATGAGTTTAGGACTACTGAAATCCCGCAGTTGTGAAAGTATATAGATAAAAAACTTTAACTGATATAGAAAGGTGTAGAAGACTAGTGTGCACAATGTTTTTCTCCTTTTCTTTCCTCATTTATTATTCAGCTGCTTTGGAGATTTCAGTGAAAAGGGGGCCCACTCTGAACTCTTAGAAGAACTCAGAGATGCAAGGACTATGTTTACAGCACAAGTTAACATTATTTTATTACAATTATTGCTCTTCCATACATTACTTGTAAATTAAGCATGCATATCTTAACTGTAAAAGCAAAGATGCATGCTTTATTCTGTAGCTCAATGTAATTGTAGGAGGCAAGTGTGCTAGTGTATTCAGATGTTGTGGATTCAAATCCCCCAAGTAACAAATACATGCTAATAAAAAAAATAATTTAATATTAATTTCAAAAAAATTGGCATAAATGCCATGTTGTTAACTTAATCTCTATTTTCAAAAGCATATGTGCAATATGTGCATTTTGCAAGGATTATATGGAACAATTATCAGTCCTATTTTGGATAAAAAAAAGTATAGCTAGTGTAAAAATAAAAATATGCTTTTATTGTACTAAATTATTGTATATAGCATATAATGGTTCTAATTATCTTTTTTCTTTTTTTCTCTTACCCCACCCCTTTATCTCTCTTTTTATTTTTATATGTGTGATCACACTATTCTGATGTCATACTTTTCTGACAGCCAACAATATGATTTTCAACACAGGGAGGTAGGCCAACTGCTGTGGCTCAGTCTGCCACTTTTCCAACAGCTACTGCTCCAATGCCCAGTATGTCTGGGATGCAATCTGGCAGTACTACCTATTCAGCCCCTGCAGTACCTGGGTTCTCAACATCAGGTAGCATTACCCTGGCAATTGGTGCAGTGGTACCCTCCAATGTCCACTTCCTATCCCCAACCATGGTGTCCACAGCATTTTGTGTCCCTCACCATCCCTGTCTTTGTTTTGTTTGTTCTATTTGTACTTGCTTCCTCACCTACCCTACTGTCCTGACACTGACATTCCTACATCCCTTCACCAACATTCCTCACTTTTTAAAGTAAAATAAATAAAATGGGGCACCTGTCCCACAAAAAAAAATGTCCCATACACAGCTCTCCACTTTGTCCCTTGACATCAGCCGCACTAATATGGTTACCTCCATGATACTCTGGAACAGACTACCTATCTATGTCAAACAGAGCTCCTCATTAGCACTCTTCAAGAAAAATCTTGATGATTGGATGGGAGATAGGAAATTCACCCCAGCGATCACTTCTGTGGCTCTGCTCGACAGGGGCACAGGAAAATAATTTTCTTGGGTGGCAAAAGCCAGGGTACATTTTTGGCTAGGCTTATATAGGCCCTAGGGCCAATAGCCTAGTACCCTGCTATGAACCTCTGAATCCTATGCTGCTTAAACTCACTTTGCCAAGGGAACAGAGTTAAAGCAGAGTAAAGGCAGTACTTTGAAACATTTACTTATTTAGACTGCTGAATGTATAAGAATACAAATCCACATGTGTACTTTTGACATAAATCACTTGAACAGTGTTTATTTTTACAGTACTTCACTATAGTCATTAGTTCTCACATTTTCAGGAATTATCACATTTACTTATGTGATACCATACTGATTGAGCTGGATTTGAGCCCTGTATCATTTGTATTCTAAATATGAGCTCATTCATCTTACACCTGCTGCCATAAGGAAAGCCAGGCAGTAGGTGTATTTCTTACACTCAGTACTGTCCAAAGTGCTGACTGGCATGCCTTGCCACTTAGCTTGTTTGTGCTAAGAAAGGCAAACCAATAAAATTATTGCTATTTTTCCATTTAAGGAGAAATTTGTGTTTGCTCATCCCTTAACTCCGCAAATAGGGAAGGCAATAGTACCAGATCTTAATGTCATAAAAGTTATGACACAACATTTCCAATATAAACTACAGTATGAACAACATAGTATCTGTCAGCTATTTCTCCCTTACCATATATGTATAACTACTTCTCAAGTTCAAGTTGTATTCATTAAATGTGAATCTCACATGTGCAAACACTTTGCCATCATTTGCACAAACCAGTTGCTTGGCAGTATGCTGTATAAAGAGGGGTTTGGCATGTATTACTATGTTTACTGCCCCATTATTCTTCATCAAAATCCATGTAAAATCACACCCAAAGGGAAGGGACTTGTTAGAGACTGAACACATATTTATTCAGATTCATGTGTGCCCTGCACCCATGCTTTAAAGTGGATATGTCAGTAATAGGTCAAAAGTCAACTACACTACAAAAAATAGCACAACTGCATTGGTACAGTATTTAAAGCTTTATACTGACAATAGACATTGAGATTGTCTTAAATATGTCTTACTGTGGACATCAATTCATCACAGTATGAAGAAATGTACTTCAACACTTGCATCCATCCTATTCACAAAATATGTGTGTGTCTGTATGCACATTTATGTGACTGAAAGTGTGCAATGAACACAATATATTGAGAAACAGGTGCATGTATATCTTAGTTCTGCAACGTACATTCCGAACCGCTTATTACGTATAGTTTAAGAAGCTGTCTTTTATATCTACACATTGGAACGAAAACAGAAAAGCCTAGGTCCACACTTTGCACACCACTGTCATCATCTATAAAGACCACTATGGTAAGTAAAATCAGACTTAGGTGATGGAGTAAATATTAACTAATATTTTCTGCAGATGGAAACAAAATAGTTATATAGGAGTTTAATTCACACAACAGCCAAATGTGTGTGTCTGTATGTGTAAGTGTGTGCGTGCTTAGTCAGAACAACATGAGCCTATATCCTACTGTCATCAAACAAGTCTGGTGGAGAACAAAAATTTTTATAGTCATACATGCCTATACAGCCATTTCATACAGGTCTCCCATCATCTTCTCCCAAGCATACACTGATGATATCATCTGCTATGGTGTGTTCTGCAACAGTGTAAAAATCAGACTTGTTCAGTGGTGCTTGCATTAAGTGCTGTGTTCTCTAGCCTGTGTAACTAGTTAAGTAGGGGATCTAATTTCACTGCAGTCAACTTGTGTGCATAAGTGTGTGTGTGTGTGTGTGTGTGTGTGTGTGTGTGTGTGTGTGTGTGCGAGCGCGCACCTGTGTGCAGAAGAGCATGACTCTGTATCCTACTGTCATCAATCAAGTCTCATGGAGAACAACATTTTTACAGTAGTATATGCCTACACAGCCAAATCATACAGGCCTCCCAGCATCGTTTCCCAAATATACACTGATGATGTCATCAGCTATAAAGTGTTCTGCAACAGCATAAAATTCAGACTGGTGTTGTGGTGCTTGCATCATGTACTGTATTCTTTAGCTTATGCAAATAGTTAGGCAGGGGTTCTAATCTGACTGCATTCAAAAGTGCATGAGTCTGTACATTAATCATCAATCAAGTCATGGAGAAGAAACATTTTTACAGTTGTTCATACCTATACAGCCATTTCACACAGTTCTAACATATGCTGATGATGTCATCTGCTCTAAAGTGTACTGCAACAGTGTAAAACTCAGACTTGTGCTGTGGTGCTTATGTAAAATACTGTTCTATAGGTAATACGGTTGGGGTTCTAGTCTCACTGTGGTAAACTGGTGTGTGTGTGTGTGTGTGTGTGTGTGTGTGTGTGTGTGTGTGTGTGTGTGTGTGTGTGTGTGTGTGTGTTCAGTTATTTCACATTCTGGAGACCATTTAAAAACAGCATGTGAGACAGGTCTACTGATGATGTCACCTGCTATAAAGTGTTGTATGACATTATGTAAATTAGACTTGTACTGTGGTGCTTGTGTGAAGTACTGTGTTTTGTAGATAGCTAGGTAGAGTTTCCTAGTCTCACTGTGGACAACTGGTGTGTGTGCAGTTATTTCACATTCTGGAAACCGTTTTAGAAGAGCATGTGAGGCACTCCTACTACCATCTTCTTCTCAGAAAACACTGATGATGTCATCTGCTATAAAGTGTTGGCTAACACTATGAAAGTCACACTTGTGCTGTGGTGCTTGTGTGAAATACTGTATTCTGTAAATAACTAGATAGGGGTTCTAGTTTTACTTTGGTCAACTGGGAAGAGTGTATATGTGTGCCCTGCTTACATGATGGAGACCATTTTAAAATAGCGTGTGAGACATTCTTACTACCTACTACTAACTTCTCACCAGACAGTGATGTTGTCATCTGCTATAAAGTGTATCTGACACTGAGATTTATGCTGTGGTGTGTGCATAAAGGTATGTCTTCTGTAAATAGATATGTAAGGTTTCTAGTCTCACTGTGGTCAACTAGTGCATGTGTGTGTTTAGTTAGTTCACATTCTGAAGACCATTTTAGAACTGCATGCATGGCACTCCTACTACCATCTTCTTCTCAACAGACACTGTCCATCATATAGATATAGCAATTGTTGTTTAACTGATATTATAATAGCTAGAATTTTATGTGATGTTGGCCATTGGTCTAGTAATGTCGTATGACACTATGAAGATGCACATGTCAATGTTGCTGTCATCCACATGTGCCATGTTGAGGTGTGGATGTATGGTATCTCTACAACAATGTATTCCAATCTGTGATTTTAGATAATGTATTGATGGCCACTGCTTCCATTTGATTACATGTTCCTTACCTAACAGCTGTAGTAATATGCCTTCTGAGAACTGTTGAGATGGGATGATACTATGTATGTTGTTTCCTCATTAAGGTATTTGTAGTGAAGTATATTAACACTCTACACATTTCGCATTCAACCGTCACAGTGACACTTGCAGTATGGCACAGGTGTACATGTGTATACCTACCATCATCATCTTTGTGAGATATATCAGTATAACATCATACTGATTAAATGGGCAGAAACATCTTGTTTCATCCACATGTTGTAACGCTGTTATAAACACAAATAAATAAGTAGCCAGATTCAGTTGCAAGCTTTATGAATTCATTGTATGCACTATTGTGTTGATATTTGATATTTACATGGATTATTGAGGTGGCCCTCAGCAGCATTGTGTGACTGATAGCATTTATGTCAGTAACTGCTCTGCATGAACCACATTCACATTATTTGTTATGTGTCTGCATATGGCATCAGGGCATTTTACACAGCTGTCTAGTGAAAAACCTATGTGCATATGATGTTCAACTGGTGTAATTACATGATATAAATAGAGTTGCATGATTATGTGAAGACTTCCAATGTGTGGCATGTGATGCCTGCCCAAAGCAGTATTTGGAGGTGTCACAAATCATTTTTAAATACATACAAATGATATGGGGAGTACACAACTAAGCACAGAGCTGTTTGTGGGTGGCACCACACATAGCCATAGGAAATAGGCAATCAGCTAGCTGACAGATTTGGATCAAAATTTACCCCTGTATCCACACTAGACATTAGCAAAGTATACATTAAAACATTACTCAGCTTATTTTCTCAAGGGAGTGGCTCATCTGCGAGCTCTCTAAGGCTAAAAACATGGCATCAGTGGGCCCTGACAACATACCATGTTGACTTTTCAATAACTTGCAACCTGATCTAGCAGACACAGTTATATCCCTACTTAACCACACCCTCCAGACAGGCTATGTTCTGGCAGAGGGGTGTACAGCAACAGTCATTCATCTGAACAAGGGGGATCATTACCTGACCCAGGGAACTATAGAGCCATAAGCCTGACTCACATCATCAGTAAGGCAATCAAAGGAATCATCATAGACCTTATCAAAAAAGGCACAGGTAATCTCCTGACTGTGTACACAACTCATTTTTGATTTATTAAAGGATAACTGATGTCTGTTAAATCTGTTTGACTTCTTCAAGAAGGTCACAAAGGGTATGGATGAGGGAAAGACTGTGCATTCCACCTAATTAGACCTGGCCAAGGCATTTGACACAAATCCACACTTGGTATTACAGATAAGCTGTCTCAATTGGTGATAATCACGTATGTCACCAGGTGGGTAGCCAATGGATAATCAACAGGACATGTACTGTTGAAGTGTGTGAATTCACCAATAGCAAAAAGCAAATGGCTAGGGCTGTAATATGCCCTTCCCAGATGTTAAGACAAACTTAAACAGCCTTTGTCTTACCAGCTTTGTGGATAAATGCAAAATATGGACAATCATTGAATCTACGAACACTATTGATATACTGCAGAAACTATTACTGCACAAAAATGATTTGTGCCAGAGCCATGGAAAGGCACTAAATGAACACAAAAGCATAATTAATTCCCTTTTGAAAAGCAAATACACAAGTGTATGACAATAGACAGCACACTGCTATGAGTACACCCATTGGTACATTATTTGGGCACTCAGTTACATAGTAATTGGAATGTCGACTACCATGTGTCCACAGTGGTGACAAATCCCTTGTATGTGGCACACTTTATAAGCATAGGCAGGCCATCTACAGCAAAGGACATTATAATGCCATTGTACACAGCCCTCTTCACATCAGTAACTTAATACAACGCACCATTTTGCATGTACCTCAACACACATCTGCAACAGATGGACCAACACCAGAGTTTTTGCACAATGAAGATACATGATGTAAACAAGAAGTCATATGCAGGAAGATTTAAAGCCCTATCACTATATTATATCTACAACAGGCTACTAAGGGTCGATCTGTGTCTGGCCTACAGGGCACCCTCCAAACTGTCCTTGATGGCAGTGTTACACATTAAAGCAAACTGTACAAGGATCACTTGTTCCAAGAATGTCTACCCTCTGAAATAATAAATCATGGTGGAGAAATAGATACATCTCACAGATACTACCCCTTCTCTGGAACGTGCTTGTCATTCACATAAAACAAAGGACTTTTCTGACCCTCTTCAAGTGCAACGCTCATCAACGGATGTTTAATCATAATTGTACTCCTGGTGTTGCACCCATGTCTCCTCATGGATAAAGGTAGTTGGTATTAGATAACATAGCATAGGCACATCCCTGTGTGAACATTGTTCACATCGCTATTGAAAATTGTATGTCATGTTAAATATGGCTAAGCATTTATGTGATCTTGGTACTTTAGCCTAGTAGTCTCTTATGCTCCTATAAACATATGAAGTTCAATTATATCTTAAGTACAGCTGTAGTGTGACTGTACACCATCAGAGACGTACCAGTACATCATGTCAGTATTATCACTTTATAGTTTGCATGAACACATATGCATGCATATCAGGATTTCATGTTGGTATAACATTTTCCATGGCAATGTCAAGGTGACAGTAATCGTGGCACAGATCATGGGATTGACGTGCTAACAGAAAGTGTGCTACATGTATTGTTCGGTATGTGAACAACATCACAGTGACAGCTTCCTTGCTCATTGAAACTAGACTTTACAGTGCTGTAGTTTCTGTACACACAAGCATAACTGATGCATTGCCATGAGTCTTACATAGTGCTATACTACTCATTATGATGGATCACTTCTGAATCCACACATCAGTTGCAGATGCTGCAGACAATATCCATTGCTATTACATGCAGCAGATGCATGCAATACATAGCTGTGTGAAGGGAATCCGCTTATACTAGTTTGTTGTTTTTAAGTGCTGTTATCCATATGGCTGATACCTACGTTATCCAAGGATGCTTTACTCAAGTGTATTACTTTTGCCACAGTGAGCTCCCACACATCTTGTTGTCCATACATAAGTATTCTTTGTGATGCATAACCATTGGGAGTTGACAGTGCAGTCTTCCCTTCAAGGTGTTCTGCAAGAATCATGTTTGATACGTATTTCTATGATGCAGCCAATGAATACACAGCCGACTGAGAACATTTCTGGCATGGGGTTACATTCTTGAAGGTGTGGATTGTGGTTTACGTCTCATGCAAACCTCTCAACTGACCAGGATTGCCCCTAATTTAAACTACAGGTGTAACACTGTCCCTCTTAACATCTCCAAAAAGTGGTTAATTTTGAGTAAGGTGAGATTAATTTCCATTATAGATAAATGACAAATCTTTACAATTGTGCAAGTGTGTTCCTGCAGAACATGTATAATAACTTATAATCACATATTTTATGTCAATGTCACAGATTAATGGTGGTATTATTTTAAAATTGTCCATGATTATGATTGCTTCTGTCTACTGCTATCCATGAGCCTGTTGCTATGTTTCCCTGATTGGTTGAGATCTATGTTGACATTTCCGTCATATTCAAGCAACTCATTTTGCACACGTTCACAATATGTGCATACTCCTATTGTATATACTGTCCTTGCTAAATGTCCCCTACAGTAATCATGTCAGGATGTTTATGTCACAATCAATCATCTCCACTGATATGTAACCTTGTGTGACAATCACATAATATACTATAATGTGTGATGATATAAATATAATCACACATAAGGTGTAACCAGCGGTATACATTTTTCTATGTACATATGTGACTAATGTTATGCTGCTGACTTGTCTTTGGAATGTATATACATTGACATGCCCTTACCTGGTGTACATTACCACATTTTACATGTCTCTTCCTCTTTCTTCATTCCTAAAATTCATGTCTGTGGGTCTTTTCAATGAGCACACTTCCCCAGACTATTGTATTTATAATGTATTCTATGTACCCCTAATGATCACCACTAATCCTTTATTTCATTATGCCAAACACATGTTGTAGTGTCATTGCACTGAGTACACTTTTCTGTAATGTGCTACTACTGCATTCATTTTAATCCTGGTGATCAATGTGGCTGTTCACGTAATTCTGCAGAGCAAGTTTGCCTGTAGGTAAATTTGTCTGCATGATCTATATGCCTTCATACTCCTTAACATGGTTTCCTGGCTGGCAACGCTGCTGCTGGCCATGAAATGTCGCTTGTATTCATGTAAGTGCGATGCACAGCATGCATATAAGATTAGCACTGTTGCTCATCGTGCAAATACATAAACTCCATGTAGGCTTAGCAAGAAGCCTAGAGGGAGTTTATTGATTCCTCAGGATTATTTATTTAGAACATTATCATGATATGGAATTTCTCAAAAATAGAGAGATTCAAAAATATACACAGATACAAGCCTTTTTATATCTTCAAAATAGAAAAAAAAACTGATTCATACAAAGTTCAAATCTTTCCCAACTTATGATAAAACACATACACACATTTCCAAGGCTGAAAGGAGTAAACAGATAAAGGTATGCATATGTCAGGCTGTCTTAAAACATTTCTCATGCTTTATTGTTGCCATTGTTTATGTGTTTACTTTCAGTAGGCTCATCTCAGATATGGTCCATGCAAGTATAAGGTACATAACTTTCTTTCATGGTTACGATTAAAAGAAACATTTACCATATGCTTGTTAATCTCTAATCAACTCTAACAAAGTCAAGCTGTTTTTTTCAAACTGGAAAAGTAAAATGTGAAACTGTTGCAGCAATTTTAAGCTAAAAGTATATTAAAGTAAGCATCAAAGTAATATATCCATTAAAGGTGTTTCAGTTAAACTTAGAGAAATCCTTCCTGACTCCATCACTCAGGGCTGTGTTTTTAAAGTGCCCTATAGACTCTCTCATGCAAAAAATGCTTTTTTCCTCAAGACAAATTGTAAACTTATTGTGAAGTATTCCTAAACTTTCCTTATCTGACTCAAGCTTTAGTAAGAACACACATCAGAATTCTAGTCCTTATGACATATATGATCCCAGTCATTCCACTTGCCAGGCTACACATGAGAAAGATTTAGTAGTCTGGGCTTTGTACAGCTTGAACTACAGTGGTGGAGTGATTAGATGGCTCTCTATCCAGAACTCCCTTTTTCTCTTCCAACCCCATATAGTTGGTCTTGACGGACTCCTCAAATTTTGCTTGTGCATTTTGGCACGAGAGTAAAAGTGCAAAGTCTATGGGACAATTTTGACAGATGAAAGCACATACATGCCAAAGAAATGCTGGTTGTGATTTAAGGTATAA